>NC_052065.1:81932800-82235830 GCF_903992535.2 Arvicola amphibius | reverse complement strand
AAAGTACTGTTTTCTAAAGAATTTAATAAACTGAAGATCTGAGGACTTCATGAAGTTTTCACGCAAATGAAACTATAGTGTTGTAAATGTGCAAGATGTAATCAAATTCTGAGAAAACAAGGGATACATTTAAAGTATCAGCAGACTTACACCTTGCATATAAATGATTATTTCAGTTTTGAAAATACTCTTTAAATCAGATCACACATACTATGCTTCAGACCTTAAAGTTTAGACAAAAGGAGAAGAAAGGAAGACTAAGTTATAAGCTGGTTTTTACTCTCTCAAAGTTCAAGTCCACAGCAAATTATATGCAAAGAAATACATTCCTTCATAACTACAACATTTTGAAGTACACAGACAAACTTAACACCTCCTATATTGGGCTTCTCTGAAAATTAATCTCACAACTAGTCATAGAATACATTTTCCACACTGACTTATTTTAAAAAAGTGATTTCAAAAAAGTTGTTCTGAGGGGAAGAATTTTCTATGATGAATTTTTCTACTTTTTTCTCCTGTTCAAAACTATATCAAATGATCGTATTACAGTGCAATTGAGTATATGAATTATATTAATTTACAAATATTTTTTTTAAAAAATTAGTTTTTTTTTGCATACTGGGGATTGAATTCAGAAAGACTTTATCAAGGAAATGTAACACCAATTATGATCTTTTGTGTTCTCTCCTCTCCCTCTTCTCTCTCCCTCTCTCCCTCATTCCCCCACCATTCTTCTTCCTTTCCTCTTACTCTCTTTCCCTTCACCACTACTCTCTAAAGAGATCTCACTCTTCAGGTCAGTCTGGAACTCACTGTTTAGCACAGGGCATCTTAAAACTCCAAGGCAATCCTATTGCCTCAGCTCTCATGTGATGGGATACCATACAGAGCTTTTTTTTTTTTTTTTTTTTTTTTTTTTACTTTCGGTTTTCTGGTGAAGTCTCCCTAACTTGCCCAGATTGGCCATCACCTCCTCTTGCTACTCAGGCAATGCTTAAAACTGCTATCTTCCTTCCTTAGCCTCAAAGGTAGCTAGGATACAGGCCTCCACTGCTAGGTCTGCCCCATTTGAATTACTGGTCTAAAGAGGATAAGAATCATCAATAGGTGACCTTAATTCTGTAAAATGTATGACCATGTAGAAACATGTTATCATTTGAGAAATCACTCATAATCAGAGACACAAACGCCTTACACCAAGTTTCTTTCTACTTTAGACATCAATCTGCATAGCAGCATTATATTATGTAAAGGAAAACAGGTACTCTATCGCTTAGAAATGGGAAAACTGTATTTATTGTCACAGAAGGACATTTGTCAAAGCACATAACACTGTATTCACAGGTTTAAAAAAAATCCTAGTACCACAATCACTTATTTCCAACATTTATAGGGCTATAACTCTTAAATATAAACTCAGAAGGGGATTTATTTTCATTTTTATTTTAATGGTATTAAGGACATTGGAAGTAAGGGCTTCTGATTGGATCTAGGATATAATTTAGAATAAAGTACCAGTCCAAATTTTATGAGATCAGAGTTGAGACAGAAAAACAAAGTAAAATGATGTCCCCATGTGAGGATAACATGTAAAAGTGGTTATCTGCAGTCAAATGGAGGAGACCTCCAGAGAAACCAACCAGAATCTTGGTTATGAGAAAATAATTTTCTTTTATTTAAACCTCTGAACCTATGGTATTTTCTCATGGTACCTGAATTGTCTAATATAGTATCCCATGTTTTCACCTCTATGAGCATTCGGGTTTGTTTGTTTGTTTGTTTTGTATGTTTTACTATTCACAAAAGAAGAAAATTAGCCTTTATTTTATGCTAAACTTCTAACATTTATGATATAATTCACAGTGTTTTAAATAAAATGTGTAGACATTGAGAAAATTTAGAAGAATTCATTTACAGGTTACTGAGGTGCACTATGAAATGTCCTTTGAAGACTTTCAGTTTGCTTCCACTACATGAATTTTCAAAACTGCCAGCATTGTATTCTTATATATTATTTATATAAAAGTATATATATATTACATTTTAATATATATGTATTGCATGTTAATGTTAATATATGTAATATATACATAGTAATATAAACAGAGACTGATGGTAGCTTAGAAAATATTATGGGTATGGGTGTTTTGTGTGTCTATCACAGGTATACAGTGCCTGCAGAAGACAAAAGAGGTTGTCAGATCCCCTGAAAATGTAGTGACAAAGAGTTGTGAGCCACTATTTGGGTGCAGGGAATCAAACAAGGGGCCTCTGGAAGAACAGCAAGTGTTCTTAAGTCAATTTTGGTTGTAAGCTACTAAAAATCCATATCTAATAAACTCAAGCAAATGAATACATAAAGCATGATTGTTTTTTGAATCTTTTATTTACATATATATCATATATGCCACTATACGCTGAAAACAAAATAAGAAACGTTTCTGAAGTGCAGCATTGCTTAGTATTTCAATGACTAAGAAAGAACAGTCCAAGCACTGCAAGTTTATGTTCATTTAGATGGATTTTATTACACTAAAGTACACTGGTTTGGTGACTCACAAGTGATAATTCACTACTGAAATAAAAAGCATTTTACAGCCATTATATCTTTTAGTGTTACTTCTAATTTTGATTAACTCATTCGTTTTCCTTTTCTCCTCAAATATCATAGCAGCTGATTTTGACCCACTAAATATTTTATATTATGCATTAAAGAATAGCTGATAAGTTTAATTACATCAATCCTCCTTTTTCAGGAAATGAATATAGTAATGTATTTTTAGAGGCTCCTGTGAAAAGCAGTGGATAATAATTTTAAAATCAAAGGAGAATTTCATCATTAAAAATTTAGGTGAGAAATGGTATCATTTTTGAAGCATATTCTTCAATTTATTAAAGAAAAAGATCATTAGAATCGTCTTTTATAAGTGAAATTTATCAAAATTTCTAGCTAATCATATATCATTCATTAGTTAATTCCATTTCTAAAAAGATTAAAGATCAAAGCTAACTATTTCTATGCACTTCAGTAAATTTCTGTCAGTTTAGACATTTATATCTATTCAGAATCCTTTGTATTCAAGGAACATCATTTTTATTCCTACACATTGTGGGAATATCAACCATGTATATGATATTTCTCTTTATTAATGACATGTATTTCCCGAAAGTATTTCCCAAAAGATAAAAATCCAACTGAAAAGTGTGTAAAAGTGTGTGTGTGTGTGTGTGTGTGTGTGTGTGGAGGGGAGGATATTGCAAAACCTTTACTTCTTTTTTTCCTTTAGAACACCTATTACTACATGATAGTATTTCCCCCAAGACGATTTTTTATTTTATTTGAAGTTGGCAAAAATCTTTGTGCTAAATCCTTTGAGCATACCTCTAGTGATAGATGTCAGATCAGTGCTATATGGAAAAACTTTTATTTGAAACGTGGATGACAGAAAGAGAGCTCTCTCCAAAATAAAAGACATAAGAATAAAATCTTTCTGTGAGATTAATATAATCTTTTCTTTTTGCATATAAATGAGTAGCTCATTCTTGCTTCAAGATAATCACATCATGAATTTGAATAAGGAAAATTAATGCAGTTTAAAAATGACATATTTGTTCAAATTAAAACAGTTTGAGATATGAATATTTCAAATGTAAAATAGATATATGACATGATATAAATATATACAATATAAATTTATGACTTTATTTAATATATATCTTCATAATAATAAACCAAAAGTATAGATTCAAAAACAACACATAGAAGATACATTCAAGCTGAGTAGCCTCTTAATAAGGCATGATTTTAGTAGGGTAGGTTATTTGGCCTATAATTGTATGAACAGGACCATACTAGTTTTGCCTTATAAATACAGATGTAATTATTCTAATTTATTTCAAGTATTGCCTAATTCTTCTTGGTATTATCTAATGAACTGGCATGTTCCCCACTAAAAGAAGAGAGAATAGAACTATTCTTGAAAAATTATGGTATTTTCAAATTATTTAGTCTATTTTGTTATTGTTATCTTTTTATATAATACTTAAAGAAATATCAGGAATAAAGAGATAGCCAAAATCTCATTACATATATCACCAATCCATGCTTTCCCTTGTACTTATGTATGTTACAATTACTACAATCAAATCATTTTCACACATATTAAAATATAAATTTGTATATTTGCACCTAGTATAGATCAATGTATGAAAAATAAGGAATGTCATATTCATTTGGGATTTTTGTTAAAAGATATTTCTAAAAGGAGTCAAACCTCTGCAATATTTTCTGATCTGAAAAGGGAATAAACAGTGGAAGCATGGGGAGATGTCAAAGTAAGATTACTTCTCTCCAGATGCATTTTCATCTCAAGCTTCCGTAAAGGCCTTCACCTCAGAATGTGTTCAGTTGTCTGTAATAGACAGATCTTTTCCTTAAAAAAGTTGGGCTGCCTTTTCTGGTCATATACAATCACTTTGGGAATTCTGTTTCTTTGTCTCCTTTTCATAAACCTCAAAAAATAATACTCACAAATTTGCCAGTCAAAGCAGTATTTTTATTATTCAATTTTTAAAGTTTTAGGCAGATATCTCGATAATTGGTGAGAGCTTATTGGTTCAATGCTACAGAGACACAAGAGTTTTGTGTTCATAGAGCACAATAATCAAATCATATCCAAAGAAAAATTCCTAGCACTTTTCATCATATAGTTAAGCTCTTCAAATATTACTGGAGACATAAACTATGTAAAAAGAGAGTGAAATATGAGGTTAAACCTATTTTATAAATGAAAATTTTGTATGGTCTATAATCTCCAGGAAGATCTAATCAGAAGGACATGATTAAAAAAGACGTCATAATCTTATACATTTTATTGTGATAAGATTTTTTAAATATTTAGCTTAATAAAGATATATTCAGTTATTAAGTTATCAACTTCACTCCTATGGTATGATTTAGAATTGATAGATTATTCCCACTTAGATCATTTCAGCTTACATACCAAAAAAAAACTGGTTAAAAATTAATATTATTAAATGGTGCCTTACCTTACACAGAAAGTTGATCTTAAAGCCCAAAGACTGGGCATTCCTTGAGCCTGAGTTCATGTAGTTTCCAACCAAAAGAACCAACTCTAAAAGTCTGTTAAAGCTTTCACTTTTCTTCAGCTCTTCACATGCAAGAGTTACTGCTATGATGCCTGGTTTGATATTGTTTATATGTTCTTCAAAGGTGAGTTTGAAAAGAATGCTTGTGAGACGAGGCCGTAACATTTTCACCGAGCTCATCTGGAAGATAAGGAATGTCTATGATAATATTTTATAAAACAGTCTTTCATCTCCTTATTGGGGATAATTTTATGAACAATATTGTAAATTCATATACATGGCCAATAGACTGGTTTTGTTTGTCTTCAGCTTTCCAAGGCAAATTTAGGTAAAGTTTTAAAAATCAGAAGCAGTCATCATGGTTATAATCTAATAAAATACAGCTGAGGATGAACAGTTTCTACATGTTAATTGCAAAACCTTTAGTCACACATAGCATATAGTCAAAAATTGTCCCTGAGATGAAATAAGAAAACTTATACGCATAAAATTGAATTGAATGCACAGCTAGTCATAGATAGCGGGTGTTCATGGCAGTCAAAAATGTAGATCTAATATTTCCTAAGAAATTATCTGTTGGTATAGTTTTGAAACTAGGGCATTAGTGAAGACTAATTGTGAAATAAGTTTTAATCTTATGATTTTTTTCATAAAATATAGTGAATATTTAAATATTTAATATTTTTATTATTTAAATATATTTAAATATTTAAATATTTTCACCTACATGTCAAATGTTAGTGTTAACATATCATTCAAATTTTTATGTTGGTTTTCCTCAAAACAGTTCAACTTGGGTTTTAATTACTTTTTTGTCAGAGTATTGATGCATAATCCAAATTCCCTTTGGTATAGCCCCAATAATAATTATTCTGAGGTTTGAATTTCCTTTGACTCCAAATTAATTAGTTTCCATTTACCAAATGAAATCTGAAAAGGGGATGGGTGGAGACTAGACACACAGGAGCATTTTATGCAAACACAATGAAAAGAAATTATTAAATATGCTAATCATACTGAATTTTGCATGTGTAGTTTAGTTTTTCATGGACAAATGCTGAGCACAGACTAGGCACTGAGATATCTGTAAGCATAAAATTCATTGAAAGCATTAACAATGTCTTTTTGTTTTAAACATGTCTTCACTTTGTACCCAAGGCTTACCTTTGACTTTTGCTTATTCTATCTCAGCCTTTTACAAGGTGATGTTACAGGCAACTGATTCAAATCACAAAGAACCTTCCTGTTGAATCCTCTGTTATGTCCCATATGCTTAAGTTCTGAATACTTGCTTTCTAGCAAGTTGGCACTTTTTGGAAAGTTGTGGAACCTTTAGAAGTATGACTCAGCTGGGGGAAGTGAGTCAATGGGTGCAGTGTTTGGAAGGGTACACAACTGTCACACACTTTGCTTCCTGGTCTACCATGTTGTGAAAAGCCTTTGCCACATAAACCTACCACCATGAACCGATCTGCCCTGCCATGCCTTCCCTTTCCATGATGGACTAAAACCCGAAAATATAAAGCAAATGAAACCTTGCCTCCCTTATATCAGTTCTGTCAGATATTTTATCACATTTATGAGAAAGGTAAGTAATATACCTTCAAAAGCTACACGTGAATTGCTGAGTAAACCATAGTAGCTCTAATAATGAAGCAACACAGTTGTCTAACTCTCCTTTGAGATTAACTTGCTTATTAATGATGGATATCTGCCTCTGTCTATGTGAACTCTTAACTTCAGTGAATTATGTTTTCATACTTTTTCCAGGCAGAAATATATAAGAATGGAGATAATATTGCCCTGATAAAGTATACACATAGCTCTCATCACTTTGGATTATTTTGCTAAAAGTATACAAATTGTCCTCTTGTTTCTTCGGCATTCCCATGACAAGTACAAAGTACTTGTTTTAAGATGCCTACATTTATCTGGAAAATCATAACATCGGCACATGAAAACCACAGCTGACAATAAAACAGATGCAAAATTCTAGATAGACAAAGAGAAATTGAGTTCTAAAGAAATTTGCTGAAAGGAAAAAAAACTTTATACTTAGAACTGCAATGTTTAATAAAAGGTTCACAATAGATAAAATAGATTTTGACTTGAGTGTGAACTTACATATATGTACAGACAGAAAACAGACCTAAAGAAAATGGTAAAGAAAATGGTAGAAAGAAGTTACATTAGAACATGTTTATGCTAGATTGATATGAAAAACAATGTAGAGTTGATGCAAAAGTACATGAAACTGAAAGCTAATGACATCAAAGTCTGTCTCTAAAATGTAGAAACCCCTTTCTGTGTAAATGTGTAGAAAAATCAAATTCTGTATGTATTACCAAGTCACAGTTTTTCTGTCTGTCTTCATATCTCCCCCTACATCATTTCTTCTTTCATCTTACTCACAACTGGCCTGCTTCAGTACTCTGCCTACTGTGTATTGTCATATATGTTTAGGGAACAGCTTATTATATTAGCTACTTTCTTGTTTGTGTGATCAAACATCGAACCAAAGGCAATGTAAGAGAGAAGAGCATACATACCCTGGTACAAAGGCTGAGGGTTCTCTTCATCATGAGAGGGACAACATGATAGTGGGAACATTAGGTGGTGTTTCACATTGTATTTACAGCCAGGAAGCAGAAAGAAAAGAATGCTGATACTCATCTGTGTTTCTTCCCTTTTCTTGTTTTATTTGGTCGTGCACCCTATTTAAATGGATAATGCCATTTACATTCTGGGTGAGTTCTCAATTCATCAACGTGCCATTGGTCCATAATCAAAAAGGAATGAAAACCTTCGCAAGCTATGCAAGAGCTTTCAGTCCTTGTTTTATTACTAATTACACATATGTGTATTTATATTTTCTTCTGTCATGAGTCTCTATTTCAATTCTTGACCTACAATCTCTGATTATGAATTTGATTTTTTTCATTTTTAACAGAGATAGTATAGTCAACAAATAATTCTTAGTAAGAATAGTTATAGTGATAACAGCAGTTAATGCTTCTTGAGAACTTTTTGTCAGAATTTTCTTCTGCTTGAGCTATTTAATTCTTAAAATGATCCTAGGAAAAGTCTGCTGTCTTTACAGTGCAACTATGTATGTGTGATGGTTTGAATGAGACATGTGCCATAGACTCAGACATTTAACCCTTGGTTTCCCATTGCTAAAACTGCTTGGGGAGGTTTATGAAGTGTGTCTCTGCTTCAAGAAGTACATCACTGGAGGAAGGCTGTATGTGTTTATAGTCTCCCTTCACTTCTTGTTCACTCTCTGTGCTTCAGGATTGTGGGGGAGTATGTGTGCTTTCAGCTTTCTGCCATTGCCCCTCCTTACTGTCAAGGACGTTTATCCTTATAGAAACATAAGCCAAATAAACTCATTCTTCTCTTTATTTGCTTTTAGCCATTATGTTTTATCACAGCAACAAGAAACCAAGTAATATATCATTACAATACACTGTCCATTAAGCATTATTAGAAACCAGAACTGTGCTGTGATTGAATGAATGCCAAGTGTCATGGAAACCACCAATAAGGTAGGTATAAAAATGCCCTAAGAAACAAGTAATGATTTATAATAGAAAGAGAAAGGAAAAGATGAATGAGAAAGAATTAAGGAAGAATTAACAGTACCTGGTAACTAACTAGCTTTGGCAAAAGAAAGTTAAAGAGTAGTATCAAGGCTTTAATTTGGTTATTCCAACAAAGTTGGCATTAATGACAGTTTAATGAGAGCCTGAAGAAATGACTCAGTAGTTAGAACTTACTGTTCTTGCAAAGACACAAGTTGCCTTCTAAGCACTCAGAACAAGTGGCTCACAGGTATCTATAACTCTAGTTCCAGAATATCTGTTTTCTCTGTCCTACACTCAGTGCCCACACACATAAACAGGCACAGACACATATATACAATAAAAATAAAGTAACTTGAAAAGTTGAATTTGGTATTGATGTTGTATTGTTTAATGTTTGCTCTTTTGTTTTGGGGGTTGTGGAGAGATTTAATGTGTTTCTCCTCTCCTGTGATCTATGCACCAGTTAGCTAATCACAGACGAAGAAAGACAGCACAGGCAGAGAGAGTACAGTTTAGCAATGATGTCACTCAAAAATAATTCTCTATGTAAAAACAGTCTGCCTAGTTTTACAATCTTCAGTTTCTAAATTTCAAAATTCAGGAAAATTCCTGTGAATTTTTTCTAAGTGGTAGACAGGTAGACTGAAGTATACAAGATGGAAATATGAGCATATTAAAATATTTCCTGTTACTCTGATTTTTTAAAATTATCATTAAAATGACTTTGGTTGGTCATTTTTTTTCTCTGTTAATAGTGCACATTTTTATTAACAAAGACACTATTAGCCTCTGTTTATTAAGATTCTCAATCTTGAAATAATGTTCCAATTACTCCTATTGGTCATAGAGTATTACCTAACATTAACCTTTGCCCACATTTTAACATGTCTTTTATTGGCAATGTTTATCATTTTAACTAAAGTTTTATATATATTACACTTAATTATATTAATACTTTAAACACTCTCACTGATTTCTCTAATTCCTATAAATTTTACCCTCTAAAGTGATACCTTTATGACTAGGGAATAATATGACTTCTTTGAAATATGGAGTTTTTGTCATTACAGTAGTACCTGGTAAAGTTTTGAAATAAAATAGGATTTAATAGTTATATGAATAGAGTCTTTATAGACAAAAATCACTGAGGAGGCAAGTGTGTGGAAAAGAAAGGAGAAAAGAGTCAAATATTGTGCCTCGATAAATAATAGCTACTTAAAAATAAAAGAATTTATTCATTTGCACAAAGTGGAACCACTAGGAGATTAAGAAGATGCAAAGAAGACAGAAGCTAAACAATGTGCTACATGCTTGAAATTCCAGTGGAAAGGAGGTAGAAATAGAAGGATTAGAAGTTCAAGATCAACCTCAGCTACCAAGCCAGTTCCTGTCCAGCCTTGCCTACAATGAGAGTCTATCTGGAAAACACACATAAATACAAAAAAAGATATAACAGAGTTGTTGTGAAGAAGGCTAAAAGATCTTACATAATACCATTTGATACAAGGTGGGTAAGACCAGAAATACTACTCATACCCTTTATGAGTATGGATGATCACCCTATATGGATAATTATTAGTAGTATTAATATTATTTTTGTTTTTCAATATGGGGTTTCTCCGTAAAGTCCTGATTGTTCTGAAACTCACTCTGTAGACCAGGCTGGCTTCAAACTCACAGAGATTTACTACCTCTATTTCCTGAGTGTTAGCATTAAGGCATGCACCACCACTGACCGGCTCAATATAATGTATTTTAAGCTTAAGGTTCAAGAAAAATCTTTTTTTTTCTAATTCCCAGAGAGATAATCAAATATCTCTATTTTAAATGCCCATGTCACTTGCTAAGGAAAAAACAGGAACTTTTGAGTTTTACAGCCATGAACGCAAACTCCAGTTGTGTCAATTTATAGTATGTAACCAAGTACAAAGCTAGTTAATGTTTCTCAGATTTTATTTCATCAATAGAAAAATGCATTCCTTACAGTGTTTATGCATTTTCAGTAAGACACGAATGAGATATTGTATGGAATGTGTCTGTTGTATCAACTAACAGTATTTAAGCAAAGGGAAACTACAGGTGCTCTTAGCTTTACCTTCTATATTTATCCTTAGAAATTCCTAGCAAGAAAGACACATGGTCATTAGTGTGTCTGCCAAACATGAAATAAAATCTTTTTTTTTCTTTTTTCTTTTTTTGGTTTTTCGAGACAGGGTTTCTCTGCAGCTTTTTTAGAGCCTGTCCTGGAACTAGCTCTATGTAGACCAGGCTGGCCTCGAACTCCAGAGTTCCGCCTGCCTCTGCCTCCCGAGTGCTGGGATTAAAGGCGTGCGCCACCACCGCCCGGCTGAAATAAAATCTTTTTGAACCCACAATTAAGCAATGTGTGGCTGTGGTAGTCAATTAAGAATGTGGCCTATTGCTGGAGAAGTTGTGGAGTAAGGGGTACACTCATCCATTGCTGGTAGGAATGAAAACTTGTACAACCACTCAGGAAAGCAGTCTGGCAGTTTCTCAGGAAATTCGGGATCAACCTACCCCAGGAACCAGCAATTCCACCTTTGGGAATATACCCAAGAGGTGACCAATCATATTACAAAAGCATTTCTTCAGCTATGTTCATAGCAGCATTATTTGTAATAGCCAGAACCTGGAAACAACCTAGATGCCCTTCAATGGAAGAATGTATGAAGAAACTGTGGAATATATACATATTAGAGTCCTACTCAGCGATAAAAAACAATGACATCTTGAATTTTGCATGCAAATAGATGGAAATAGAAAACACCATCCTGAGTGAGGTAACCCAGGCCCAAAAAGATGAACATGGGATGTACTCACTCATAATTGGTTTCTAGCCATAAATAAAGGACATCGAGCCTATAATTCGTGATCCTAGAGAAGATAAATAAGAAGGTGAACCCAAAACAAAACATATAGTTATCCTCCTGGATACTGGAAGTAGACAAGATTGCCAGGCAAAAATTGGGAACTTGGGGGCAGGGTGACATGGGAAGAGAAAAGTGTGAAGGGGAGAATGGGGAGAGCTTGGGTGAATGGGATGGTTGGCATATAGGAAGGGTGGATATGGGAGCAGGGAAGTATATATCTTAATTAAGGGAGCCATTTTAGGGTTGGCAAGAGACTCAACTCTAGAGAGGTTCCCAGGTATCTAGGGAGATGCTCCCAGCTAGTTCCTTGGGCAGCTGAGGAGAGGGAGCCGGAAAAGGCCATACTGATGAATATTTTGCATATCACCATAGAACCTTCATCTGGCGATGGATAGAGATAGAGACAGAGCCACACATTGGTGCACCGGACTGAGCTCCCAAGGTCCAAATGAGGATCAGATGGAGGGAGAACATGAACAAGGAAGTCAGGACTGCTAGGGGTGCTCCCACCCACCGAGATGGTGGGGCTGATCTAATGGGAACTCACCAAGGCCAGCTGGACTGGGACTGAAAAAGCATGGGATAAAACCGGACTCCCTGAACATGGCAGAAAATGAGGGTTGATGAGAAGCCAAGGACAATGGCACTGGATTTTGATCCTACTACACATACTGGCTTTGGGGGGGTCTAGCCTGTTTGGATGTTCAACTTCCTAAGACCTGGATGGAGAGGGGAGGAACTTGGACTTCCCACAGGACAGGGAACCCTTACTGCTCTTTGGACAGGAGAGGGAGGGGGAGTGGAAGGGAGAGGGGGAGGTAAATGGGAGGCGGGGAGGAGGTGGAAATTTTTAATAAAAAAAGCTAAAAAAAAAGAATGTGGCCTATTATTCACTGGGTATACTGAAATTGTCATTCTCCCTTTATCCATTTTTAACTCATAATAGACATTTACTATTTAACATGTTATAACTTAAAGTGCATCCTTGAAAAAAAATCAAGATACTACAGAGAAAGTGAAGTTATTTTGGGATATCTCTAACCATCCATTACTATGTCTAGAACATGGCAATAGGATTGTTTAGTCTTTTACAATCAGACCAGTATCTATTGATAGACAAAGCTGAACTTTCATCAGAGGGTTTTGATGTGTAAAGGAATAGCATGGATAGTCAAGCTTAGAAATAATAGGAAGCACTGAGCTATATCCCCAGCCACTTATAGTACTATTAAAAGGCTTGTGTCTCATAAAGACACTTGAGCTTGACTGCTCCTAAGTGACATAATATAGTAAATAAAGTAGAAACACTGCTGAAAAGTATGTTTGGTTTGTGGTGGTGGTCCCTAGCAGCATTTTACTTGACTGGCATCTTTTGTTTTATAATTCATTCCTTGAAGTGCTTTGGGATGCTGACCAGGGTTTTGTATTATGAAGCAGATTTATTTGTGTTGCAAGTTACTTGTCTATCAAATCACATCAAGTGACTCTCATTTCTTCAGCTAATCTGAAACTATATTTAAGAAAAAGGACATTGACAGCTTTAGTGGGAGCACTACAGTGGGTTATTTCTCCAAAGAGGTAGGCACAGTTTCATTTATATCATTTGAATTGTATACATTGCATAACTATAAAGCTGATGAATATGGATTTAATACCAAAATACTACAGGAATGCACAGAAAAAAAGATAAGAAGCAGCAGTGCTAAATATCATGTATGAACAAGAAGAATATCATGAATCCTTTAGGGTTATTCTTATCGCCTTTTATTAATGCCTATCATATGTGAATATAATTGAAACTTTAGTCCCTTGAAAATAGTAGAATTTCTTGCAATTATTAAATAGATATTAAGAAATAGTCATTATTAAGAGGCATTATCTACTAAATTTACAAAATGTTTATTTGTATTTTACTATAGTAAAGGGAATGAATTTGGTCATATTCAAGGATGGAGTCTTATTAGGTTGACAGAACTGCCAGTCTAAGTGAGATTCAGAAGCAATTACTGACAGAATTCTGTCTGGAATTGCAAGAAGGAAGCAGATACATTTGAGATTCTCTATTAAATGAATACTTTTATCTTCTAATACACAGTAAGTTCTTCAAGGGCAGGGACTCTCCGAGTCATTGTTTTACTCCCTGCACTAAATCCAGTACCTGGACAAAATAATCAATACGAGAATTCCTCACACATGTAGAAAATGAGAAATGTTTGCACATTAGCTGTCATGAGAGATGAGAGCCATGGTTAATCTGTGAATTGAAGCTTTAAAAAATAAAATGTTGAGAAAACTGACTTTACATCAGAAAAATAATGATGTGTTGATAGAGAATATTTCCCCAAAGATAGTGATATGTGGAAATTATGCATTGAGAAATATCCACTAGTATTTAGTATAGAGCAGAACACAATAACAGTGTTTGCCCCCAAAGACACTGTAGACTCAGAGGAATCTCACTGAGAAGTTGGACAAGAATTTCAAAATATTCTTGTCAAAATATATAATGGAGGCCACAAATGACTACTAAAATTGCCGTGGAGCTTTGCTATTCTATTAGGAAATTAAAGAAATAAAGGAAAAAAATAAGAGGGTGAAGTTTTGATATTTTTAAATTTAATGAAAAGTAATCAATTACAGAATTACTCGACAGCCATCGACCTCCTGTGATTATTCAATTTTCATGTGGTTTTATTTTACCTTGTTTTATTACAAAAAGTGACTGAAATAAGCAAACAATTCTGTCATGAGCATGGATTAATATGAGAAGTTAATGAAATAAACAGTAATGAGAATGACTCATGGTGATTTTTTTTTACTTGATCAAAAAATATTAAATTGGTTTTGTTGTTGTTGTTGTTTCTTATGTGACAGGATTTCTCTGTGAAGCCCTGACAGTCTTGGAATTATCTATTACAGACGAGGATGGCTTCAAACTCACATAGATCCCCTCACCTTTGCCTCCCAAGTGCTGAGATTAAAGGTGTGCACCACCACTCCCTGGCTTTTAAACTGGCTTTTTCTCAGATACCATTAAGCTCGTCTACAAGTAAGAGCTAGCATTCATATGTGAAAAAAAAAACGAAAACAGAAACACCAGGCATGACACAGTAAAACGCTGAAAATACTGATAAAGAAACATGTGAATATTTTGTAATGAATATGCAAACCCAGAAAATGATGTAATATTAATATAAACTTGGACCTACAATTTTCATTCTAAATTAATTGCTTTTAATATTACATAGGAAGAGAAAAGCTTTTTATCAATCCCCCTTTCACCTGGCTAAGCTCTCTTGAACAGGGCTTATAAGCTCTTTAGAGGCTTTAAAACAATTAAAGCAAAACGAGGTTATAGTTCTATTTCTAACTCTCTTTTTGCCTCCATATATTTGTGCAAAAGAAATAAGAAAAAATCATTGTTCTGTCAGTAATATAATATAATCTGTTCTGTTCATTAAAGATTTATATGAACAAAGCTATTGAAACATCTTTCTTACTAGATTATAGCTTGAGAATGGGTTTAATTGAAAAATATGGGTAATTTTGAAGTCAGAAAAACAAAAGTACTGATTACTAAGAGAACTAATTATTGCCTTCGTTTCTCAGAAGACATGCTAGTTTAATAGATACACACAGTATGGGTCTCTATCCCCAGTGCAAGACAAGTGGGAATTTCCACAGCTCTGAGATTTGAGAACAGCTGAGCTGCAGACATACTCGGAAGCATTTAAAAGCTCCAGCTGGGGATTCTGACTGCCAGAGCTTTCAAAGATCTGTGCTTTTCTTCCAGTAAAGGTATAGCACATAATTACAATGGATGTACCAAATTCAGTTTTGTAGGAGGTAAGTTAGAGGACAAGTCAGTGGGAAGTTATGCAGCCAATCCACCCTTTAAAGAAGATTATTGATAATAGAAGGTATAGAAGGTAGCATGTCTCTCTTGCTGGGAGGTCTGCCTCCACACAGAGGGAGGATCTCCAGCTAGATATTGTTTGTTTGTTTCTGCTTAATTCTCTCCTATGCTTTTTTTTCTCCCAGTAGATTACAAGTGATTATACGTAAACCCAAGATTGTGACAGTTTACAAAAGTGAAAAGGTTAAAGCTCACCAACCAAGGGACTGACTCAGATAAGCCTTATTTTCTCTCCTTAAAAAATCTTAACCAGAAACACTTCATAGTTTCTTATTGGTGATAATATTTTAATTAATAGAGAAGGAGTAATAAAATGTATAATACACATTTTGCCCTAGCTGATAAGACATGATTGTTATCTAGAGAGTTATGTATTTATGGAAATTCTTCAATGTAGTGGGCCAAGAACACTGAAGTAAAAGCAACAATAAAATTCTCATTGTTTAAGAGAGAAAGACAAGAAAATACTCCACACACACAAAGAGTCTAAATCCATCAGTGTTAGAAACTGCTATGTGGATGGAGAGTAAGACAAGAATGGCAAAAAGATTCAACAATGATTTGATAGATACATAACATGAATAACATTAATATAGTTCATCTACTTATATAATTTATAATCTAAGAAAACATGTTCAACAAATGGACTGGGACTGAATGAGCATGTGATCAAACCAGACTCTCTGAACATGGCTGACAATGGGGGCTGACTGAGAAGCTAATAATAATGACACCGGATTTTGATTCTACTGCATGTACTGGCTTATTGGGAGCCTAGTCTGTTTGGATGCACACCTTCCTAGACCTGGATGTAGGGGGGAGGGTCTTGGACTTACCACAGGGCATGGCACCCTGACTTCTCTTAGGACTAGAGAGGGAGGGAGGGGCAGTGGGGGGAGTGGGAGGGAAATGGGAGGATGGGAGGAGGTGGAAAATTTTAATAAATAAATAGTCACAAAAAAACGAAAAAAAAACAAACTCAAAAATAAATAGTAAAATTATTACTTTCTAGGAAGGAAATTCTAAAGACGACTCTGAGAGTTTAAAAGATAGACCTATTTTGTTTTGTTTAGTTTGTTTTTCAAGACAATATTTCTTTGTGTAACAGCCCTGGATGCCCTGGAACTCACTCTGTAGACCAGGCTAGCCTCGAATTTACAGAGATCCACTTATCTCTCCTTACCAAGTGCTGGGATTAAAGGCACGTGCCATCATGCCTGGCTTGATCGAACTACTTTTGACAGCCAGGCAAATGGCATAATTACTATGAAAGTCAAATTTGAGCTAAGACTTAAAGAATGAGTTTTAGAAAGGCAGGTAAGGAATGGGAAGCTGTGAGGAGTCACAGATATGAGCCTGTTCCACCTTGTCTGGAGGTCAGAGAGTTTGAGTTTATTTTTGCTCTCTCAAATGGCACTGGGTTTTGATCCTACTGCATGTACTGGCTTGGGGGGGGGCTAGCCTGTTTGGATGCTCACCTTCCTAGACCTGGATGGAGGGGGGAGGACCTTGGACTTCCCACAGGGCAGGGAGCCCTTACAGCTCTTAGGACTGGAGAGGGAGGGGGAGGGGAATGGAGGGAGGGGGAGGGGAGTGGGGGAAATGGGAGGTGGGGAGGAGGCGGAAATTTTTAATAAAAGATAATAATAATAATAATAAAAAGTTGTTGACAATAGGTGTGGCTACAAACAAGAGATTCTGATTTAGGTTGTGATTAATTAGTATTTTAGGTATAGAAGTGGATCCGTTTCACCTGGACCAAAGGTCGCAGAATTCAAGTCTCTTTCTTATACCATGCTAATGAAGTCGTTGCATTCCCACCCCCCTTTTGGAGTGAAGTATACAAGCATGTGAAAATAAACGAGGGACATTCAGTGAATTTCCCTTTCGATTCTGTTCTGTGTTTTTTTGTCTCTTATATCTCTTATATCTCTGTTCCATTTGTTTAATCCTCATGCTCCTACCCTAGAACGTATGGGTTTCATCAAAGCTGATTTTCAGCAAGAATCAGGGGTGATAGCACATGTAGTGATTCTGAGAAGAGAATTAATTCAAACACATAAAAAAATGAAGTTCAATATGGCTGATGTACAAGAAGCAAGAGTTCAGTTCACACACAAGTTTAATGCCTAAAACTAAGAAAGATTGTCAGGTGCTGGGCGAAAATGTGCTTGATAGGTTAAGATCAGTTTAAAATATATCGCAGTGGGCAAAGTATTTGCTGTGTAAACACAAGATCTAAGTTCAGTCCCAATCACCCATGGAAAATCACAGAGACACATATCTGTAAAGGCAGCACCGAGGAGAGCAGAAAAGGACAAATCCTGGTGTCAGACTGGCCAACCAGCCTATCTAAAGCAATGAGCTCCAAGTACATAGTGACCCTGTCTCAAAAACAAAGGCAGAAAATGACATAAAAAAATAACCTAATATTGAATCCAGTTTCCACACATGCAGACATAGAAAAGAACATAGAAAATAAGGAAGGAAGAAAGGAAGAAAGAATGGAAGGAATACAAATACTGTGCCATTAGTGTTGTAACTGGCCACTTGTTTGTTCCCTGCTGTTCAGCCCTGAAATAACCACACAGAAACTGAATTAATAAAATCACTGCTTGGTTTATTAGCTCTAGCTTCTTATTGGCTAGCTCTTACATCTTAATTTAACCAATTTCTATTAATCTGTATATTGCCACATGGTTCTGGCTTACTGGCAATGTTTGGGCTCATTGAGACGTTCCCTGCAGCAGCTACATGGCGTCTCCCGACTCCGCCTTCTTTCTCCCAGCATTCTGTTTTCTTTTATCTGCCTAGCTCTACTCTACCTTTTCACAGGCCAAGGCAGATTCTTTATTCATTAACCAGAGGTATTCACAGCATACACAGAGGAATCCCACATCACACTAGTGTTTTAGGAAGTAAATAATATGCAATACAAATACAATCTACATAGAGGCATTAAGATGATACTATCTCCTTTCCTGACACTTCACAAAGAATGCATAAATAAAGAGGGGGAGGGGGAACAGAGCTCTATTCTGCAATACATGCCTGGCATGTGGGAGATCCTGGGCTCAGGCCTCAGAGCAACAAAACAAAAAACAGAACAATGTTGAGTAACTACAGTCTTGGTTATTAAAGAGATGGAAACAGGAGACTAACTTAAAACCATAAGTTAGAAACTAGCCTGGGTGATAGAAAACCAAAGCCACTTTAAAGGCAGAAGAGCCGCTGGAGGTCCTGAAGTTTGTCATGCCATTGGCAAGAAAGAGTTTGTGGTAGTTTGAAAAGAAGGGATATGCAGACAGAAGAAGAAATGGTAAGGAATGAAAGAAAGAAGGAGAATGAAGAGCTTGAATCTTACTTTGTGAAATCAGGGAAGCACTGAAGGGTTTTGATACTGGAGTCATAAATATAAATTTTAATATGAATATAGTAAATAACATTGGCAATGGGTGAAGAAAGCTGAGGGCAGAAGCGTTCCCAAGATGGGGTTTCTCTCATTAGTGAGAAGGACTGTACTTTCCACGTCTATTTCTATTAGGCTGCTGATATAAGTTTAAGGGTTAAATAGTAAGATAGTATATTCTCACAGGATTAATTTAATTTGATAATATTTTAGTTCATATTTTACTTTTCTATCTTTATAAAATGTCTGGCTCACATTTTGATTAAAAGATTGCTTATAACTCAACAAACATTCACTGCCAATTTTACACTAGAGACTGTACATAACTTTAAAAGACTAAGGTTATTGTTAATTATTATTATTATTAAGAGTATTATTACATAATGAAAAATATATATAATCTTTAAAAAGTGTGTGCCTAAACTTTATTTAATAAGTCTCAATTGATAATCTTAGGCAGTTTACATAGTATAAACTACTTAGTAATGTCCTAGATTCTTTCTGACACCATCCCAGAAGAGATAGAGCAAAATACAGTGAGAGTAAACATGGAAATGTGGAGAATTCATGTACATACAGCCTTAAATATTTATGTTTATGTGTATAAACAAAAACTCTCTTCCATTTTCTACTTTTGCCTTTAGTTCAGAAGGTATATTGCTTTTTATGCTTCCCCCCCTGCAAATTTCATTTCCTCAGTGAGGTACCAAGGATATTCCTCTTGAAGGACTTGCTTGGAAAACTAATACATCTTCCTAGATAAACTGCACTGAGGGAAAAAATGTTTTCTGAGAAACTGCATTGTGTACCTACTGTAAAGCTCATAACCATCATGATGCAGCTGAAATCTCAGATGCTGTATAGCCAGCTTCAATTATAAGATGGATCTGAGCTGCTTAGGTTTCAAGTGTGAACTTGGGGCTACAAATTTTATTATTTAGCACTCTGCTAAAATGCCACTAGTTAATAAATAATACAGAGCCAATTCAGTTGACGAATAGATCTGATGTAAAAATAAGAGAAATATGTTCCCCAGGTCCATTATATGTTCTATTTGATCTCAAATTTGCTTGTCTAGTTTCCTTTTCAAGGATTTGACAAATCTTTCTATATCAATGTAGGCAACAGCATGCCCTAAAATCAAAGAATTTTAAATATGGACTAATGTTTATTATATATACCTAAAAGGGCATACTCCTATCTCATAGAGTTTCAGATTAAGAAGACTTTAAAACTGAAGCAAGAAATCTGATGAACTCTAGCTTGTAAGAATTTGAAGTATTATGGAATATTTTCGATGAAACAGGTTGAATGATAATTTAAACAGTGTTTATCAATTAGATTTACAAATGGAAAAATATCAGGAAGCCGGAGTAAACTAGAAATTCATATAGCAAATAAACACAGTCCTGAACACTGAGTTTTTTTTTTAAACTATCTTTTAGGGGTTGGGGGTTTAGCTGTGTGGCACTTGCCTAAGAAGCATAAAGCTGTGGGTTTAGTTCCCAGCTCTGAAAAAAAATAGGATTTATTCAGGAAAGTAATTTCAATGTCCTTTATACTCTCTTTCTGGCCAATTACTTGAAGAGCAGGCTTGTGGTATTTTAAGATATATGAAACTAGTCTTCATAATTAATCATTTAGTGTCATTTAAAATGATGGGGATGAAGAAAAATGATTAAACTACATGAAGTACTTTTGTAAGTTATATGTCCTGATGGAAAAACACAGTACAATCTCTCAATCAATTATTGACACTTTGGAGTATTTTAAAATACTTGTGATTTTTCTAATACAATATATTCAGTAAAAATAGTTACTAGGTTTATTTTTAATTTCCCTAGATATTATTTTATTTCAGCCTAAGTTTTCAAGGGGGCTATTCTAACATTCAGATATGAAGGGAAAAAGATATTCAATGTATTACATACTATTTTGCATGCATTAATATCATTAAATATCATTACTTTTGAAGAGACTATCTCATGATGCTTTGATGTTTTTTGTGAACTTAACATGTAACGTACTTACTTTTCAATACCACAATGCTATAGGTAAGTATTTTTTCTAAGTCAATATTATATTTAATTATGTAGCTATAATGTAAAAAAATCAACTAATATGTTTCTTCTGTTTGTGAGAAGTATATTCTTAGTGATCAATACATACCACAACACCAAACTGCTCAGGCTCACAGAGATCATCATATTCATTCTTAAGCTCTGCTAGTTCTCGGAGTACATTCTGCTCAGGAAGATGTTTAACAAGATTCTAAAAAAAAGCATAAAAGTTAGTGGTTAGTGATTCATCAGTAAGTTTTTAAGCATGCACAGACAACTCTACCAAGCATATTTTAAAAAACAAACTTTTAATGAGGAAAAACACCTGCTTTTTCAGGATAAAGCAAGGTAGGAAATCTGAACAGAGATATATTGAAAGAGTAGTCAGGGAGACACCATGCAGCTGCTGTATGAGACAGATGCTGGATCCTTACCAGTAAGCCACAGTCTTGTGCCGATACATAGATTAATAGAAATGGGTTAATTCAAAATGTAAGAGCTAGTTAGAAATAAGCCTGAATCATTGGCTGAACAGTATTGTAATTAATATAGTTTCTGTGTGATTATTCAGGTCTGAGCAGTCAGGAAAGGAATGAGCTGTCTCTGGTTACACAGAGAACAAAAAATTTATCTTTTGCTATATTGTACATACCACAGGTTCCATACCTGTGTTAATACAACTATATATGTTGCCTTTAAAAGTTTGTGTTCTCAGAAAAAACCAACTACCAATAAAGACAAATAGCCCAGGTGATCCAGCATCTCAGAATGCATCTGTTGTCATTTCCTAAAAATTCTGCATCAAGAACAACTTCAAAGCTGCTAGCTAAAATGGTCCGGCCTCATAGACTATCCAGCCAAAACTTAAGATGAGCTCTACATTTTCTCATCACACAGAGAGAGTAAACAAAAAATAATTCAACTAGCTCTCCCAGGACTGTGGAGGCTCAAAGAGGCCACAGATCAGAAAGTTTGGGACTTGGTTTTTAGTTCGAGATTATTGTGTATCTAACTCAAACAAAGGTCCCACCTAGTTGCAAATTAGAGTTCTGCTCTCTCAAGGCTATTGTCAACAGGTGTGGCTAGCTGCCAGACCTTGTGCTCAAGAAATAGGGAAGTAGTTGGTTCCTACCTAAAACAAAAGTCTAAGGATCCAACTAAATTCCAGTTCCCTTTATGGAAGTAAAATGGGATTCCACCCTGGGAGTCGTTTGCTACAGAGTGTTTGGTCAAGGGCTTAAGTGAGGATTGTACCTGGTGACTTTCAATTTGTATGTTAATATATTCCTTTTGTTCTACTCCTACCTTTTGAAATCAGGGGTATATTAAGCTGTTGGAAACTAAACTGGGACCAATTTTCAGTACTCACTGAAATTCCCTCCTGATACTATCCAATATGTTTCTGCGTTTTATTATTTCTGTTCACATTTTTGTATTCTTTACTGTATTTCTAAATTCACACCTCCACTCTGGAAGAAAGGAAATTTTGTCGAGGCTGGCCCCCAACAGAAGACTTGACCATTGTCCCAATTTTCTCAGAATTAATTGTAGATGCCAAAACCCCCAGACAACAGGAAGCAGTTAAGAGAACGTGACACCCATAGTCCAAAGAAGTAGGATAAATAGTTTACAGTCATTCAATTGACTATGTATGTTAAGCATCACTTAGGACGGCTAATTACAAGTTGTTGTTGGTCATGGTTAGGAAGAAGGCCAAGCAAAGAAGATTAGATAAGGATCTCATTCTCAAAATCAAAAAAGAGGGATATTGAAATGATAGGATAAAAGGATAGATTATTGAATCTACTTTTAAACTGAAAAAGCAACTACTAGTCTTAAATGTTTTACATTGGTATGTATTATTTTTGTATACTGATACAAATTTAAGGATATTTTCTTATACTGTATATGTACTTCTACTCCTGTTTAAGGTATTGTATCTATGTAGCCCATTTAACAATTGTAATGTAAATTTCTAAGTTTTTTTTCTTCTTTTTCTTTTGTTTTTTTTTTTTTTCAAGACGGTTTTTCCATGAAGCTTTGGGGCCTGTCCTGGGACTTGCCTCTGCTCCAGGAGTGCAGGGATTAAAGGTGTGCCCAATCACCACCTGGCTAATTTCTAGTTCTTGAATGCTATTATTATAAACTATTTAAAGTAATTAAAAATGCAAGTTAGTAGTCATCTATAACAATCAAACTTGTAATTGTGTAGGTATGTTTCTGTTTTAGATGAATAACGTTCTGAAAATAGACGTGATGACTTTGGAGTAATGGAAATGTGTTTATCATTAGGTGATTATATACTAACAATGGGCAAAATTATGTTTTCTTATTTATTTTTTTTCTTTTTTAATGTCATTTACTTTTTCATGATTAAAAAAAACATGTAGAGGCTTGGTATGGTAGCTTAATACTCGTAATCGTAGGACCAGTCAAGAGTATAGAGTATTGTGAGTAGCCCACATCACAAAAAAATACATTACCTCACATGCACTGAGAAACAAAACAAAACTAGAAAAAAATCAAGTAAGTCAGTGTAACACAGAAACCAAGGAAATCACATTTACAATATTATAACAGAAGTGAGATTTTATTACCCACATTTATCTTTTTTCTCTCCGCCTTCATTTCTGCTTCTCTATTAAAACTCTTGACATACAACAATGGTATCCACTAAATTAAGGCTCAAGTTTTAAAATACGAGTGATCTTTTATTTAAAAGAAACACAGATATAACCATATATGTATATGTTGAGTTGAAATCAAATACAAACTAATTCCATTAATGAATATAATCATCTCTTATAAAAGCAAAGATAAGTAATCACTAAAGTATTATTTCTATTATATTATAACACAAGGAAGAAAAAATGTGGGCTTATGCTTCCCAGGTAGAACTCTACAACTATAAATACACACACACACACACACACACACACACACACACACACACACACAACACACAGCTCTTCAAGATTTGAAAATATTTTAAAATTTAAGTTTAAATAATGTGTAGATGTGTCTATCTGTTGGTTTGACTTCATGAGTACAGTATACAAGGAGGCCAGAGGCCAAATCCCAATCACCTAGAATTATGGGCAAATGTGACTTATAGTGTGGATTTTGGAAAATGAACTCCAGTGTTGTGCAAGGGCAGTACATAGTCTTAAACACTTTGATGAAACATCTATCCAGCCCCATATGTAGGCTCTTATTAAAATATCTTGAAGGCAGGAAAATTAGAATTAGTAATTTTTAAAATGTGTCTATTGGTGTTTTCTGTTGTTTTTCCCCCCCAAGATAGGCTTTCTCCAGGTAGCTCTAGGTGTCCTGGAACTCACTCCGTAGGCCAGGCTGACCTTGAATTCACAAACATACCCCCATCGCCCCCCCTAAGAGCTGCAATTAAATGCACATGCTACCACCATCACGCTATTGGTGTTTTGTTTTGTTTAAGTATTTTGATAAGAAAAACAAAGGTCCACTTTGGTAACATGAATACTTTTTACCACATTGCAACTAAATTAAATAGATTAAAAGCATTATTAAAATTATGAGATAATTTATTTCAACATATTTTAAACTCTCCATTTCAATTATACATTTTAACTGTGAAAATAATGACGAACAAAATCAAGCCTAAAATAGAATTCTGAATGTGAAAACTGATGCTATTTTAGTTCCCTTTTATCTATAATCTCTTAACTCGTCTTCTGAAAGCACGCTCCTACGAGATGATAGAAATTTCTTTCTCTGAAAAAGTATGTGAAATACCTAAAGCATTCCATGGGTTTGGGAAATATTCTGACTTACTGTATCATTTGATAAGTATAACATTCATATAACTAGTAATGTTTTGGATGTTCTACCTGTGACTAATTATCAAAACAAGACACCAGAATAGGTGACACACACAGATTGTTATGACTTCCATGAGTCAACTACTAAGATGATCTATATCGCAAGCAGTCATCACAGGCAATGTTTAAAGACAGTTTCACAAATATAGGCCTTGTTGTGGCCATCAACTAAGATTTTCTGTTCACAGAATTCTAACCAGAAGAGGGAGAACAATCAGCAGTGCCAGCATGAAAACACTGTACCAACCCTGAGAAGCAGCCTGACATCTATTTGTATGGAGGACTAGACACCCTCCTGAGACCAAAGTCTCACAAAGGAAGTAGCAAGCAGATAGAGCCCCAAAAACCTCTCACAAGGAAAGACTTAAGAAGATTCAGAGTGCAGCACATTAGTCTCTTCAATGTATCCCCAAGAAGAGCCTATGTATTCCCAACATGCTGATATCCATGAGATCGGTAGGAGGGAGAGATGTGTGAGGAACAAGCACATTAACAATAACAAAAACAAAAACAAACACACACACACACACACACAAAAACTCACAGCACTCTGGTGGCAGATGTAGTTCAAGGCCAGCCTGGTCTACAGAGCTAGTTATAGGACAGCTAGTGCAACACAAAGAAACAGTGTCTCACAAAAACAAACAAAACAAAACAAAACAAACAAACAAAAAAACCAACGGTCCTGGATGTAAGTTCAGTGGTAGAGTGTGTGTGTGCTAGTATGTGATATGTCCTAGACTTTATTCTGACCCTTACCTACATGACACACCCCCAAGAAAAGAAGGAAAGAAAAAGCCAGGTATTCATGATTTGAAGCGGCGAAGATTGGAAATAACCAAAAATAGTCCTTTTATAATTATTTAATTTTAATACAAAGGGAGATAAGGGAACTTACAGAACCAAGGGTCCAGCGGAGTGAGCGCGGGGCAAACGAACGGGGGACCTTCTGGCTCCCCAATCCTATTTAAGGGGCATGGCTACCCCGCTGGAGCAGCCACGCCCCTGAACGCAGGGATTGGGCCAGCTGCCCCAACATCTCCCCTTTTTTGTCTAAATAAGACAGATTTAGAAACCAAATACAACTATATACAATGGGAACTGATCATATAAAATTACAAAAAGTAAACAATATCAGGCGAGAAGTATATAACGAAGAATTTTTTTAATCACTCTACTTTGAGAAGTCTAAATAATCTAGAAGGTAGCTACCATTATCTAATCTTTAACCCCATCAAAGATCTGAGAAGGAGAGTAAAATTACCAAAGCAACCAGGAAGCACAAACGAGAAACTTCCAAAATGTGCAACAGAAGACAGAGACAATTGACTACCTGGGCAACCACACGAAGTCTTGATAGCAATGTTGAGGCAACCAACTTTGGCTGAGGCCTGAAAAAACCTGACATACCATTATACAATGGCAAGGAACCTTTAGTAGAACTATCCTATCCTGTCTTGGCAAGATAAGACAATTTTGTTTTATCCACTTATGGATATTTTGTACTTTAGTCAGTAATGGAGGTATGGGCTTTTCTTTGCCCCAAGGCCAGTTCTGCCAAGTAGAAGACAAACTCCCAGTGGAGTGTCTTTGGTGCTCAACGTTCTCTCGGGAGTAGAGCATTGTTGCCAGGAGTGATTGTGTCTCATAAATACAAAACTGTAGGTTAGATTAAAGGCCATGTTCTACAGTTCTTTAAAGAGGTTGAAGATTATGCTATCTATACTAAATACAACCTCTATGTGTCTAAAAAACCTGATTGTCCTAAATATAAATATGACCAACATATAATTCTCAACACTTATGTAACTGTAAGACTAATAGAATAGATAACTGTGCAAAAAAAATGAAGACAATGATTTCCAAAATGTAAATAGGGTCCTTACATAAATAATATCTGAGGTAGAAATGTACAGTGCAATATGGTAAACAATGTCATTACATAAATAATATCAGAGGTAGAGATGTACATTGCAATATAGTAAACAATGTCTATATAACAATTGTTTCAAACAGAGGTGGTATCATACTCTCATATAATGTTTAATATATCAATATACAAAAAAATAGTCCTTTTATAATTATTTAATTTTAATACAAAGAGAGATAAAAAAACTTACAAAACCAAGGGTCCAGCGGAGTGAGCGCGGGACAAACAAACGGGGGACCTTCTGGCTCCCCAATCCTATTTAAGGGGCATGGCTACCCCGCTGGAGCAGCCACGCCCCTAAACGCAGGGATTGGGCCAGCTGCCCCAACAATGATTTTCTATAAAACATACACTCTTGGCTCTTAGAAAGTTTCTGTGTATCAAGAGGTGAGCTCTTCTTCTCTCTATGCAATTACTCCTACAGGAGTTTTACCCAGGAAATGGGAAAACTCACTCTCAGCTGCTACATGGAAATGGCAAAATTCATTTGGATAATGTGCCCAATGTTTGAAGAGGTGCCTAGGAATGCTCAATATAGGAGAAGTTTCTGAAAAGGAGTTCTATGATAGTGGCCAGGAGCAATCATCAGTTAACTAGAGGTTGACTCCAAGAGATCAGATCAGACTGCTATTGCAAAATTCATATTATCTAAGGACTCTTCACTTGAAAAAAATTAAAATATCTCTTGAATTTAGTGTTTCATTCACATCACAACTACTTCTGGTTTGTAAATAAATTGCAAAGATAGGTTAATAGTACACATACCCACTACATGTGCCACATTCGGGAAAGATAGTCATAGTAGTATAAACTGGAATCAAAACAAAAACAACAACAAGCCTTAAATGCAATAGATTCTGACAAATTACTGAGTGATAGATAAATGATCTATAAGTTTAAAGGCATGATCCATTCTATTTCTCTCTCCTGCTGCTGCTTAATAGCATGTTTTTTTTTTCTCCCTCAACTATTTCAAAATTTGTGTTTGAAAGATCAATTTTGGGTGAGTATGAAAATTTTATTCCAGCAAATGTCAGTGAGTTGAAGTTTACTAAGAAAACAACAAAAAAGAAAGAAGTAAGTATGCCACCAAATGAGGAGGTTTTCCCCTCATCTTTTATGCATCATGAATTCACTTTCTGATAACTGTCAGTGTTATTTAAAGAAATTTCTCCTAACAGACCACAGGCTTCTAACTACTTTTTACATTTATGCAATTACTCTATAAGGCTTCCAAAACTTTATTTCTTTTAAATGTTAATTGCACATGTAAAGGTTACTTAAGTAAAGGTATTGAACCATACTGCCCTTTCTTTCTTGACAAAACATAACCTTTTTTTGTCTTATATCTCATTAAGTCATTTTAGTAATAGAGAACTGAGTTAAGTTCACTCTGATTAAGTCTATAATTTACCACATAACTAGAATAGGGATAATATTTCTTTTAAAAATGTATTACTGCACCATTTTCTATCCAAATACAGATGGATAAATGAAAGGATACTGAAATTGTTTTAAATTCTATTGGCAAATACACACACTTATTAATGAAGACAAGGATGTTTTTATCAAACACTTGTTTAACTCTCTTCAATTTTAACACAACTTTCTCTATTTAGTTGAATAGAAAATTTAATCCCCTAATCATTATATGTTATTAAGGCATTTTTTTCAAAACTTAATCATATAGCTTAAATAGTTGTGTATGCATGTGTGTAAATGTTCTGGATAGTTTTATATCAACTTGACACAATCTACAATCATCTGGAAAGAAGCCTCAATTAAGAAAGTACTGACATAAAACCAGGTGGTGGGCAGGCTTGTAAGGCATTTTCTTTATAAGTGATTGATGGAGAGACCACAGCCCATTGTGAGTGGTGCTATCCCTGGGCTGGTCATCCTAGGTTCCATAAGAAAGCAGGCTGGGCATGACATGAGGATCAAGCCAGTAAGCAGCACCCTTCCATGATGTCAGCATCAATTCCTTACTTCAGGTTCCAGCCCTAACTTGGATTTCTGTCCTGACTTTCTTTGATGATGAACAGTGATGTGGAAGTGCAAGCCAAATTAACCCTTTTTCCACAACTTGCTTTTTGCTCATGGTGTTTCTTGATGGAATATAAACCCTAATGAAGCATATTTAAGGCTTTTATGTCATATTCATGGGTTCTTGTTCTTTGTTCTTAGAGATAAATGAAAACACAAATGTTTTCTTTTAAACAATATAAAAGCCTGGTACTGTCCTTAAATTTTGTTTAAAATATGTCTTTTACCCATAATATTGTTTGCCTTCTATGTAATCGCCACATTACTCTTTAGATATGTGCTACTGGAGGATTACAAGTTTCAAAGAGAAATGTATGCTTCTGTGAATCTGCAACCAGCATAAAGCAGTGTATTTTCTAAGAGATATAAAATATAATTCTTCTCAGGTAGTGATGTGGCAAATCTTTCCTTTTGATCAGACATACCCAATATCTGTGCAACTCTTATAGTTACAGAACAAAATTGAACAAATCGAACAAATATAAAGAAATTGTGGTGGTTTCAAAGAAAATGGACCCCAAAGGGAGTGGCACTATTAAGAGGTGTGGCCTTGTTGGAGTAGGTGTGGTCTTGTTGGCGGAAGTGTGTCACATTAGGGGCAGTTTCAATTTGAGCCTTTTTCTCAAGATTCTGAGTGTGACAGGAGTCGAATTCCTATTATCTGCAAAATGTAGGACATTAGGCTATTTCTCCAGCAACACTTAGGCCTGGAAACTTCCATGCTGCCCTTTATGGTCACAAGGGACTAAACTTCTGAACCTGTAAATGAGCCCCTCAATTAAATGTTTTCTTTATAAGAGTTGCCATGATCATGGTGTCTCTTCAAGGAATGAAATCCCTAAGACAGAACTCTACACATTTGAATTCACTCCTACCCTTTTATCTCTAATGGGATTTTTCTTTCACCAAGACTGGTTACAAACACAGCTTCTAAGTTTTTAAAACAATGGTTATCACTTCATCCCCAATTGGAGTTTGAATGATTGAAGCTCTGGTGTCAACTCCCAGGGCTGAATAAACAGTAAACAAATTAACAAAAAAACATCAAAACAAACAAACAAACAAAAAACAAAAAAAACAAGCAACAAGCCTACACACAGAAATACTAGTAGTTTATAGCCATGTGAATTCCCATATGCTATAAATAGGAAATATTGGCACACCATTTCAGGAAACAATCTCCTACAATTGAGACATTCTGAAGATACATATAGTTCACAAACTGTCTATTCTGAAACCCTAGTGACAATACTAATACTTTATAGTGTGTGAAAACAAATTGTAGGAAGGCCAAAACACAGACAAAAGGGCCCTACCAAAAAGTTTGAGTCAATAGTTTTAGTTAAAAGTAGAAATTATATACTTACAACATGTGTGAGGTGATACAAGATGAAATCATCAGATCTAGAGAAGTTTTTCAAGATTTAGACAAACAGTATATATACAAATATTTAAGGAAACAGTATTATACTATCAGTATTTATAATAATAATAATAAAACTAGCAACTAAAATGAACAACTAAAATGTTCACTGACTAAAATAAGTACACATATGTGGTAGAAAATAATACTACACAGGGATAAATGAAAACCTTCAAAATGGAAAAATATGTTTAATATATTTGTTGTACTTTACCTTTTATGGAACAATTGGAAAGGGGAAAAAAGCTAAGTAGTTACTATAGTTACACATTCATATGTGGCAAAATCATAAAGAAAGAATAGGATGATGAGTGTCAGTTCCAGAGTCATGTTTTCTTCTGGAGAAGAAGGATAATAACACACTTCATAAGAACTGGTAATGTGGACATTGTTGTGTGCTATACTCTGAAACATATACATATAGTATAGTATTAGAGAAGTATCCTAAATGAATATTTTGTGAATTTCAATACAAATTTTGGTCTTTAAACTTTTCTGAAAACTTTGTCGTCATTTATATTGTTGTCTTAAAACTTCATGGTAGAATTTAGTTTACTATCAACAAGATCCAATGTAGTATAGATTACTTTAGATGAGCCATTCAGCAATATTTTTCTACTGACCACCACTGTTTAGATAATACCCTTCACATTTGCAAGGTCTATACTCACTTTTCAGTTTGTTTTCCCTCTAAACAACAATCACAAATGCATATACCAAACTACTTCAAGTCTAATCTTGTGATGGTAGTTGATTCAGAAAATAACTGTCAACTTTTTGTATACTCAGGAAATATTTCACACATATTCACATGGAAAAATCAATGACATTTAAAAGAATAAAAAAATAATCACATTATTTTAAACAGGTCATATTCGTGGCCATTTAGGTACATGATGAATAAAGGGGAGCTAGTCAAACATAAATCGAAAAAGTGTTGCAAAAAAGTCCAATTTTGTATTGCTTGAAATATTTCCACCTCAACGCAATATTCAAATTATCTATGAAAACAATGCATAAAAATTATATTTGGCTAGAAGCACTGATTTTCTAACAGATAGAAAAACAATAACAGTCTTTTCTGCAATCTTCAAAATAGGATTGACTTTTCAACTACCAATATGTGCTCATATTTATAAATATTTATATGTCTAACTCTTCCAACACTCTACCAATAAATGCAAAACAATAATGATAGATGGCATGTACAGATGATTTGAAATATATGCCAATAGCAAGTTCCACGTAGAAAGACTGTTACATATACAACAGAGTATACAAATATATTTTTTAGCCATGACTAGTTTTATATTGGTTAAGTAGTTTCTTTGTCATTCCCATGAAAGTCTGTCCTCTTCTCCACAACTGACACAGCACCACTTGTGAGAATGCCTTAGCATAATATCAGAGAAGAGAAATCATGTTTGGGCTCTAAGGAAGAGGCCTGGCAAATTTCCCCAAATCCTATTTGAAAAAATACTCAAATCTCCTATGTAACTGTGACTGCTCCTGTGCAAAGAGGATGAGCAATTCATATTGCATGTATACTGTTTAATCTCATACTATATACTGCTTCAAATGTTTTCCATTAGTTTAGCAATCAAATAATTACTGCTTGTCAAACCGTAATTTCTCATCAGCAACTGATAATCCCTTCATCTAGAGTAGTTATGCTTTTATTTAAACTTTATAGATACCACAATTAATGGCTGTACCCAATGATTTTAGTTTTGCAAACAAATGTGTATGTCACTAGGCCAATGAAGACCAAAAGTAACCACTCCAAAATAGGATTCCAAAATACTAGACAACTGTGCATATGACGACAAACCTCCGGCATGGGAACATTCAGAGAAATCAACACCTGTAATGACTAATAGTAACTTGTTAACTGGACAAGATCTATCATCCCTGAAGAAACAAAGCACTATGTATACTATGTAAATGATGCTCTTTTTTGCTTAACTAGTGTGGGTACACCAACCCTAAATCTGAGCAGTACCATTCTCTGAGCCTGCTTCCTAGACAAAAAGAGAAAGTTAAATGAGCAGATGCATACATCCCGTTCTGATTATTGAATGTGAACACAATGTGACCAGATGCCTCACGCTTTTTTATTGTAATGCCTTCCAAATCATCATGGACTTTTCCTCAAAATACTACCCCAAATAAAAGCTTTTCTTCCTTAAGTAGCTTTGGTCTGCTCTTTGTATGTGTGTTGTACGTGGTAATGAGACAACTAACAAATACACTGTCTATGTGTCTATAGACACAATACTGTTTGATATCTTAATATTACCATAGATTATTAAATAAACAAAATTTGGTGATTTACTATTTTAGAGATCTCTGAGGAAAAAATATTAGATATAGACAGTTAAGTCTAGCATGGAATTCTCATCTCTCTAGCATAATCTAGTAGAAAAGGTCCATCTAACAGTCTCAGGATATCTAATTCTGCCATATAAAATGATATTATCACAATTAATATAAAAGAATTGCACAGAACTATTACTCTCATTGATTCTAAAGAAACTAAAAAGAATCAACAAAACAAATAAGGATATTAAGTAAAGTCCAATTGTCAGCAATCTTAACAAGGATCATTTTCAAAAAAACATTCTAAATAGTTAATAATGACATAGATGAAACAAGCAGATAAAGAATAAACACAGCCAGGCCCTCTGCAATTATAGCTTCCAGGTTAATGATTTTATGGGATTTCTTAGTGTGTGAATGAGTGGGTCTCTGATTCTTGTACCTTCTACCTTCTCTTGGGCTTTTTTCTTTCTGATTCTTTTTTGTACAACTTCAATGTGATAGAATCTTATGACATTTTACTTTTTAATATTTAAAACTGAATGACTAAATGAATGCATGAAAATTTAGCCACCAGATTAAAGGTTAACAACTTAATTGGTTAATTGGTTTAGCTACCAGATTAAAGGTTAACAACTGTGTATATATATCAACCACTGCAAGGCAAATCTCATGCTCAAGAGTAGCTGGTCAAAATACAATGTATTCCACAGTTCTATGTTTGCTTTTATTTGGTTATTGTTTGGTGGGTTTTTGTTGATGCTATTGATGTTTGCTTGTTTTTTTTTTCCTTTCTGAGTATTTTTATTTTTCTTTCCTTGGTTTGGGGGTTATTGCTGTTGTATTAGTTTTTTGTTTGTTTGTTTTTGAGAAAGAACATAAAGTTGTCTTAGTAGGGGGAGAAAATCCGGAATGACTTTGGAGAGGGAAAGGAACATTACCAAATATATTTAAATTAAAAAAAAAAAAACTCTTTAGAAAGTTCAGGCAGTAGGCAAGCCTGTAATACATTCAATTAGTAATAATATGGGAGAGCCCAACAAATTGTGGGTTGGGCTGTTCCTGGGCTGGTGGTCCTAGGTTCTATATGAAAGCAGGCTGAGAAAGCCATGGGGAGCAAGCCATTAAGCACTACCCATCCATGGCCTCTGCATCATCTCCTCTGGTTTTCTGCCCAGTCTGCAGTGATGAATGGTGATATGGGACTCTAAAGAAAACAAACCCTTTCCTTCCCAACTCCCTTTTGCTTATGATATTTCATCAGGCAACAGAAACTTTAAGATAGTACTCAGGAAAGAGAAATGAACATATTTGCTTTTCTTTTGAAGCAAGTTATTTTCAATTCTATTATGTTATATGCATTGTAGAAAACATAAAGTGAATACTAAAATATTTACTCTTAACTTTCTCATGAAACAAAATGGGTATATTTCCTTAAAGGAATCTGTCACTATGAATCCTTCATATACAGTGAAGTAAACAATGGTCATGTTAATAGCAGAACAATACTTTCAATTTACTAAATTGCTAGTTATTAATGCAGAAATAGAATTCAATGTTTCTTTTATTGTATTTAGTAATCATAGGTATTTATTCTTTGTTAGCTAGCTACATATTTATTATAGAGCACAAGGAATGCTATATATCAATTAATTCACATACCATGTGTTGAATAAGATATTATAAAATATAATATTATAAAATATAATTAAAGGTCAACTCTGGTTTCCAATGAGAGACATTGTACAAGTGTTTAGATGGGAAAACTTTAGTAGATACATATTATTCCTTTCCAACAGTAAAAGCAAGTAAATCAGTCACTCACCTACATACCACAGTAGGGGGAAAGATAAGTAAAAAATGGTGTTTTAAAAATTCACAGAACTAAGTTCTGATCCTAGACTAATTGTGTGATAGCATCTAACTTCCCTATAATATTCTAATGCCAAATCCCATAAATTTAACATGTTAACATTATTAAATTGTGGATACAAAGCACACAAATATGTTACTCTGTGAAAAAGGAAAAAAGTCAACTCATAGTAATATTATTAGATGCATTTACAACGGAATACTTGCTGCTTTTAATTTAAACAATGCCTGACCAGGGCTATTTGCAACTTAGTGAGAATGCATTTTGTCAGAAAGAAAAGTAGATTTCTTAAAGTTATGGCTTTGATTTTGATAAATATTAATCAAATGTACAAAGCCAGTGCTATCAGGTTTGTAATAAACTAAGAAAAAAGCAAATAATTGGAAACATGAAATTCTGAAAGTTTACTAATTTTCTATCAAATGCAAAAGCAAACCTTTTTAGTTTTTTTTTTATTTTGTTTTGTTTTTTTGTAACAGGGTTTCTCTGTGTCATAGCCCTAGTTGTCCTGGAATTAGCTCTTGTAGACCAGTATGTCCTCACAGAGGTCCGCCTACCTCTGCCTCCTGAGTACTGGGATTATAGACATGCATCATCACCTGTAAAAGGAAATCTTAAAACAATGGTCTATAACTAAAGGCAAATTCTCATACCCTATATGCATTGGAAAAAACTAAAGTCACAAGTGGCAGTGAGTACTACTAGCATCTAGAAGATAGAATCTTGAATCCACTGTTCAAAACGTCACAGTCCAAGGTAAGGAATATGCCTTATGTGTGTTCACTAACAAAACACTTTTAAATAGATGTTGAGCAATTTCTTAAGTGTCATTTGACCAGTCGAGATTCCTCTGTTGAAGATTTTGTTTAGATCTGTACCCCCATTTTTAAATTGGATTATTTGGTATCTTGTTGTCTAGTTTCTTGAATTCTTGGTATACTTTGGAGAACAGCCTTCTGTTAGATGTGGAGTTAGTGAAGATTTTTCACATTCTGTAGGCTGCCGTTTTGTCTATTGACCATATCCTTTGCCTTACGGAAGCTTCTCAGTTTCAGGAGGATGCATTTATTAATTGTTGCTCTCAGTGTCTGTGCTACTGGGGTTATAAGATTAATTTTGTTATGGATCTATAAAATTGTATATATATATATATAAAAGAATCAATATGTCAAACCAAAGACTTCTTTTGAATTTTCCTTGACAGCACATCTATAATATTTAAAAAGATTAATTAACATATGGTTATGTTAAGTATATCATATACTATGATATAGTATGATGTAGTATGTTTATACTATTTTGGGATAAAATCTAATTCAAGAATCAAATGTCTTTAATAGATGTGATGGTTAGGTAAATTCTACTCTGCAGTGAAGATACAACTACATAACCTTGAAAAAAGTCTGTGCTATGTGAAGACTTAGTTCTGAGTTATAGAAAATTTCTGACTGTCATCCCTAGAACATAACAAAAAGTGCTTCTAGAATGTAATAAATTACAAAGTGTTATGATTTAGTAAATACTTGGCTAACCAAACATCTTTATATTTCAACCACTTACAAACTTTAAAAATGAATCAAAAGATAGTGGGAAAAGCTCATTTGTCTATAACTTTTGATTTTTCCCATGGAGAATGTTAGTAACTGTGCTATCTGCTCAATTAAATTTCTTAAATTAAAAGATTATTGTTTGGGGGAGAGAAGTATTCCCATAGTTTCAGATTAATGTAGAACAGTACTATAGTTTCGCTTTTCATTTCTTAGCTGCAGGGTCCTAGAAGTTCATGTTAAAAGAGGCAGACACTTTCATAGCTATAGAACTGCAACAGAAGAACATCTGCTCTACTCTGATCACCCCCTCAGTACAACAGGATCCATAGACCAATAGTATAAAGCTACTAAAATTTTCTAAAGCTTTTGCTGTAGCTAGAAGTGTACAAAAAAAGGAAAAACAAAGATTTATGAGATAATATTGTGCACAACTTTGAACAAAATCCAGTTTTCATTCTAATTGTAAATAACTCAATTTTCCCAATTAAAAATAGGTTTTTTTTCTAATTGATATGAGAAAAGATTAATTGTTTAAAGCTACCTTTTTTCCCTTGCAAATAAGAATACAACCAGTAGTAGTAATAAATGAAAAACTGGTTATTCTTTACAAATCAACCAGAAAATGACAATGAGCAGACAAAATATTGTTTGGATTAGATTCAGCTTCACAATAGACTGAAATTAGTACACAATGCTCAAAAACAAAACTACTGTCAAAACAGACAAGAGAATACATTTTTTTAAAATTCCATCTGAAAAAAAGTTAGAAGCAAAAGATGAAAAAAAACAATAGCAGCTCATGGATAAAAATATTTGCAGACTGTAAAAACATCATGAAATACTTATTTCTCTATATTGAGAAATAAGAAAGAAATGTCAAGATCGTTCTTGTCATTGCTAATGGTTCAATTTCCCTAAAGAATTATGAAAATAAACTTGGAAAATACAAGATGTTAGCAAGGAGAAAAAGTGTTATAAAATTCTACAATACTAATGCTTTTATAGCCTTAATTGATATACCTATAGTCTTCTAAAGCCATCAACTCTTGTAAAGTGCACAAACACATGCAGACTCACAAGCCTGCATATAATACAGATGGTCGATAGGCACATAAATAGATCAATGGTTACAAAGATGGATTGAAGAGACAAAAACGAGTTCAACTATTACACATGCATGAACTTCCTGACTATAAGAATAATTATACACTACAACTGGTTAATTGAGGGAAGCTGAAGAATCTTTTTTCTTGCAGAATCAATAGATACCCATTTATCTTTGATGACTTAGGTGTAGCACTGCCTGGAATTCAAGGGATAGATTGAATGACCTTTGCTTCTATCTAATCATTTTGTCAGTATTCAAGAATGAGTTATATGGATCATGTAATATGTTTTGAGATGTAAAAATCACATTTGAGAAAACATAATCATGTGGGAAGCTGTAGGTTTTATGTCTTGATCTTGCATGCACTACACTATTCGATATTCAACTGTGCTTCAGAACCATAATGCAGGCAGAAATACAGGGAACTAAAAAGTAAGGTACAAGCAGAAATATTCCTGTGCACGAATTTCCCGATATGAAGGAGGTAATACAGAGCTACATTTTATCTGAGGTATTACTGGTACCTATTTTAGCCTTCTACTACATAAAGAATGGACGAAGGAAAAGTCAGAGAAAAAGAAGTAATGATGAAACAGCAAGAAATGAAACCCCAGAATGTTCCATCCTCTGCAGAAATGCACTAAGTTCTCAAATGAAGGGTGGCAGGGGGCAGATACTATAAATAAATATAACATCTGCTTAAAAAGTACAGGGGTCCAGTGTAGAGTTCAGCATATTTTAAGAAATATAAAATGAGGACTACTAGCTGTAACTGCAATGGTGGATACTAAAAGAAGCTCTATACAATAAAGTGACTGTAGGTGACATTAATGTACTGTTAAGAGTGACAAGGATAAATTTAAGAAGTTTTTATTATAATCCCATGATAAATGGTTAAAGAGTCTAGTCTGATATTAACTTCACACACAGACACACACACACACACACACACACACACACACACACACACATATATATGTTATATCAGACAGTATATATAATATCCACATATATGGATATAAGGCAAAAATTATATGGTACTCTAATAATCTAAACTATTTTGTGTTTATATGCATCAGTTAAAAATGTATCCAAATGGTATTTTTCCCCTAATCTCGGTCACTTCATCACTCCTTACAGCTTGATGGTATCTGTATTGTAATCTATCCTGACTTGATGTGCATATCTCTTTTATTCTGATTTCATTATCACCACCCATTGCCTCACCATAGATGTGCTGTGGGACAATGGTCTGTACCTTGTCAATTGTATTTTAATAAAATGCTGATTGGCTAGTAGCCAGGCAGGAAGTATAGGTGGGGCAACAAGACAGGAAGTGGAGGCAGGGAAATGAGAACAGGAGAATTCAGGGAAGAAGAAAGCTCAGTCTGCAGTCATCACCCAGCTGCAGAGGAAGCAAGATGAGACTGCCTCACTGAAAAAGGTACCAAGAAAGCATGTAGCTAACACAGGCAAAAATTATGGGCTAATATGAATGATAAGATTTAATAAGAAGCCTGATCTAATAGACCAATCAAATTAATGTAGGCCTCTGTGTGTATATTTGGGACTAAACGGATGTGGGACCTGGTGGACAGAAACCCCAGTCAATATATACGGTGTACAGAAATGAATACCTGATTTTCTATTTGTCATCACCTTTCTTTCACTAGAAATATCAAGAATTTCAATATTTCTTGATGTAGGTGTGTCTTCTATCTATCTGATGATTTCATTGGTTAATTAATAAAGAAAACTGCTTGGCCTCATAGGTTAGAACATAGGTGGGTGGAGTAGACAGAACAGAATTCTGGGAAGAGGGAAGTGAGGCAGATGCCTCAGGCAATTGCCATGCCTCTCCTCTCTGAGCCAGGCGATGGAGCTCAGGCCCAAGATGGGCATATGCTAGAATCTTCCCGGTAAGGCATCACTTCGTGGTGCTACACAGATTATTAAATATGGGTTAATCAAGATGTGAGTAAGAGGCTGAAACTAATGGGCTAGGCAGTGTTTAAATGAATACAGTTTGTGTGTTGTTATTTCGGGGCATAAGCTAATCAGGCGGCTGGGAGCCGGGCTGGAATACAGCCCGCTGCAGCTCATCACTACAAGTTCTCATACTTTAAGTATCAGTGCTTTGCAAATGACCCACTGATATTGTTTTCTTTACTCTATCCAAGAAAAATATTTTAGTGTACTACTACCTGTAATTCTTTCTATTATGTCCTGGATTTTTTTACTTGCTAGTTTATTTCTTTTCTTTAATCCCCAAGTAGTACAACCATTTTGTAGCCAAAACATTTCAATGAATATATATATATATATATATATATATATATATATATATATATATATATATATGAATATATACACGGGCTCACTGTGAGTCTTGTCAGTTTGGTTGCTCACCTTCCTGGACTTAGGGGGAGCTGGGAGGACCTTGGACTTAACATAGTAAAGGGAACCCTGATGGCTCTTTGGCTTGGAGAGGGGCGGAGTGGGGGTATGGGTGGAAGGGAGGGGAGGGAAGGGGGAGGAGGAGGGAAGGAGATGGAAATCTTTAATAAAAAAAATGAGAAAAAAATGAATATATATTTTAAAACAAAGTTATCTACCTGCCACCCAACTGATGTCTTTATAGTTCAGGGTTTTGCTTATTTTGTACTTTAAACAGTATTTTGCATTTGCCTATTTAGTCTATTAACAGAAAACCACTTGGTATATACTATAGCTGCATTAAATTTCCTAAATATAAAATTTGCTGTTGCCCAAATTCAATAGTTTATCAGGAGACAAGAATTTTAATGTATACACTATCTAGGAATAAGTCAAAATTATGGAGGTAAGGAACAGTGAGGCCTGTGGCATATACATGACATTAAAATTCTTGCACTTAGACAACTAAATGTCCAAATAAAGTGTATCTGAGAAATACAGAGATACAGATACAAAATGGTGGCGAGAGGGGTAGGCAGACAATCAGTCATTAGACCATGCACTCTCATTTGTAAAATAGGACCCCAAGCAATGTACTAATCATCTTTCACATGCTTGCTCATCACTATCCTCTCTTAATTCAGAAATTTATATGAATAATCAAAGATACTGTCTTTTATATTTGTCAAGTATCTGCCCACTATTCACTCTCAATAATCCCTTATTAATTCCTATTAATATTTCAAAGTCTAGTTCAAGGTAAATTTGTTCTAGGAAACTACCTTAACCACAGCAACTCTGGGAGCATAGCTATTGGGTTCTGGCCTTCATGGCTATCCCATGGACTTTTTTTTTGAAATTTTGGGGTCAGTTCTAAAAATAAAATCAAATATATATTATTATAAATGAAACCAAATATATTAAAAGAGTTGGTAACATATTTACCAAAGCAAATACTGTATAATAATAAATGTGTTTCTTGATTAAAACATTAAAAAGCAAGATCTAGTGGCAATCCTAATAAGTACTTTATAAATAGTTAGGAGTATAAACAATGTTTCTTGATATCTGCCATGAATGGAACATGAAAAGGAAACACTTATTACTTCTATTACTGTCAGTAATAAATATTATTATTACTATTTTGGTCTATTGTTTACATTTTTAGTTAAATGAAACACAAAATATGAATAAGAACTACAATAAAAGAAAGATAAATTATTCTACACTTCCATGTTCATAACCTGCTGAATCCTTTCCAATTGCACTGAACTAACATCTCTTTGAAAACTTTTCAGCACCGTATGCTACCTTCTACTCTCACATATGCCTGGCAAATATAAGCACAATTTCTCTGTCAACATATTTTTCCAGCAATTAAGAAGGAGAAGATAAGAGGTTGGGAAGGTCAAGTTGGGTGAAGTACAGAGAGGGAGAGCAAAGAAAGAGATACCCTGATGAAGTGAACCATTATGGGATTAGTGAGAAAACAGGCACTGGGGAAATTCCCAGTAATCGCCAAGGATGACCCCAGTTAAGACACTAAACAATAGCAAAGAGGGTACATTAACTGCCCTCCCCCGTAATCACATTGATGACCACCTTAATTCTTATCATAGAACCTTTATCCAGCAACTGTGGAAGTAGACGTAGACTTCCATAGCTAAGCACTGGGCCAAACTCCTAGCATTCAGTCATAGAGAGTGAGGAGCAATAATACGAGCAATGGAGCCAAGACCATGATGCGGTAATCCACAGAAACAGAAGACGAGAGCAAGAGGGAGTTCACTGACTCTAGACTGACAGCTGGGGAACCTGCATAAGACCAAACTAGGTCCTCTGAATGTGGGTGACAATTGTGTGTCTTGGGCAGTTTGTGGGGCTACTAGCAGTGGAACCAGTATTTATCCTAGTGCATGAACTCCAGCCCATTCCCAATGGAGAGTTACTCAGTCTAGATACAGAGGGGATGGCCTTGGTTTTGACTCAGGTGATATGACAGACTTTGCTGACTCATCATGGGAGGACTAACCCTCTCTGAGGAGTGGAAATTGGTGGGTGAGGAGAAGCTAGGGAGAGTGGAAGGATAGGAGGGAGAAGGAAATGGGATTGGTTTTTAAAATAGCATTGTTCTAAAAATAATAAAAAAGAATTATTCTCAAGCACTAGTCATTTCAAGTAAAGCATACTTTAATTTTTTCTCTAAAAATTAAATTGTTAATTTCATTTTTGTCAGTTCTGTATCTTTGTCTAACACACATTATTTTAATGACATATAGCTTATTTAAGACTAGTTGTGTGTGTGAGTGTGTGTGTGTGTGTGTGTGTCCCCATGTGTTTTTTCTTTTTTTCTTGTCTTAAAAGATCAAGTTAAATTATACTAAACTAGGTTTTCAATACTGGAATAGTGGTGCTATGAACCACCTAAATCTATTACACATTACTCAAAAGAGACTAATTATATGTAATAAATGCAGCTCAACAATCTGAAAATATAGAATATCCTGAAGTGATTCTATATGTTATATCAAGCATTGTAAAACATTTCAGTTTCTAGTACACAGTGATTTCAATATCTATTTTAAATCTTGATATATGGAAATATAAGGGAAATATGGAAATATGAAGGATTAGTATTTTGTTTGTAACTTTAACATTTGAACTTTATCATGTTGACTAAATAAAACTAGTTTTTTTTTAAGTAGGGAATTTATCCTGTCAAATAAGTACAGTCTTCTAGCTGTCTAGTAAGGAAGAGTTTATTGATCCATTCTAGGAGATGTAACATCAATGTTAATACCAGTTCTTCAGAAATGATTTGTCCTTTTTTTTCTGTTGTTGCTATGAGGAGAAAACCATGATCATGTACATCAAACTGTGATTATGCACAGATGGAGTTTAGCACTGTAATCAAATAGAACTTACAACAAAGTTAATCTGATGATACATATTTAATGCTGTGCATTATCGATGTGTTACATCGTAAATAGACATAAATGGTAAACATCTCATATGAATGGCAAATTGATGCTACTTTTGCATCATTGAAGCAAACATATCTAGTTTGTGAGTGAGAAAGAGGTCATAGTGAAGCTAGTCTTTTCTGCATGAGGAAAGTAATCTTTTATGCGAGCCACAAGAGTGTAGATTTTCACATGAGGAGCATCCTTCCTTAACAGAATATTTCCAGACATATGACACATCTTAAATATAGGCTAATTTTTATTATGTAAAAATGATAGAATCAATTTGTATTGACTATGATAGGCAATGAAAAAAGTTTCTCTACTATGTTGATCCTCCCAATCCAAGAGCAAGGGAGATCCTTCTATTTTCTGGTATCCTCTTCAATTTCTTTCTTCAAAGACTTAAAGTTCTTGTCAAATAGATCTTTCACTTACTTGGTTAGAGTTACCCAAGATATTTTATGCTATTTGTGGCTATCGTGAAAGGTGATGCTTCTCTGATTTTCCTCTCTGCTTCCTTATCCTTTGTGTATAGGAGGGCAACTGATTTTCTGGAGTTGATCTTATATCCTGCCATGTTACTAAAGGTGTTTATCAGCTGTAGGAGTTTTTTGGTGGAGTTTTTGGGGTCGCTTATGTACACTATCATATCATCTGCAAATAACAAAAGTTTAACTTCTTCCTTTCCAATTAGAATCCCCTTGATCCCCTTATGTTGTCTTATTGCTATAGCTAGAACTTCAAGCACTATATTGAAGAGATATGGAGTGGACAGCCTTGTCGTGTTCCTGAATTTAGTGGGATGGCCTTGAGTTTCTCTCCGTTTAATTTGATGTTAGCTGTCGGCTTGCTGTAAATAGCCTTTATTATATTTAGGAATGACCCTTGTATCCCTAATCTCTCCAAGACCTTTATCATAAAGGGGTGTTGAATTTTGTCAAATGCTTTTTCAGCATCTAATGAAATGATCATGTTTTTTTCTTTCAGTTTATTTATATGATGGATTACATGCACAATGAGCAATCTGGATTTTCAACAGAGTCTTATCAAATAGAAGCCATGAAAACACAGAAGTTTGAGGCTTGAGAGATGAGTCAGTGGTTGACTACTATTCTCAGACAGCATATGAGTTTGGCTCCCAGAACAAACTTAGGGTAGTTTGGAACTGTCTGTATCCACAACTCTTGGGAGTATCTGATGCCTCTGGCCTCCAGGGGCACCTGTGCTGATTGATCTGAACTGTCCTAGGATTATTTGCACAACAGTTGTAATGAACAAGACACAAAACTAAATATGGCTTAGCTACTCTTCTTTTCTTTGAATGTAGCATTCAATTTGTTTTAAAATATGGTAAGGCAAGGCAGGTAAACTTGTGATATCTCAATAATGAAAGCTTTTTCATCATTCATATGTAAAGGAAAAAACTGTAATGGTATATGATCATAGTCTGAGAGTCAATCAACGTAGCAATACTTTTGTTAATTACAACATTAATTCTTTTCCTCTACATACCTTGGCAAATGAAAAAAAATATTGCAACTATGTAAAGCCTCAAGTAATTAAATTTGTCAGTATAACTGTTAAAATTTTTTATTTTTAAAATCATGTTTTAAGTACTTTTAAGAATAAAAGAAAGAAAGAAAATTCTCACTTATGCACATCCCCATATGAAACTAGGTTTCAAAGTATGTATATAGAAATATGGATGGTCTTTGCTTCTATTATTTTATAGTATGTATAATGCACTTTTGCTTTTTAAAAATTGTTTGAGTTTGGTCTAGTTAGGATGAATGAACTGCTTACAGTTTTGATATAGTAGCAACTTAATGTTTATTAAATTTCCTAGTTTAACTGGTCTACATTAAATTCAATAGCTGCATTTCAAGTTGTTACACAGATCTTACTTTGCCTTTTGGGAAAGTGAGGGACAATGAACCTAATTAAAATAGTGCTTGGCAGCTTGGTGCTTCCAGAAATTTCCTACCTGCTCTGTGAAGGTTGATTTTGACCAGGCTCACCTTTTGTGCTTTAGACCTCTATACATGCTGCTAAACCTTCTTCTTCAAACATCTATATGACTGGTAATTTTTTTCCTTCTATGTTTCACCTATTTTGTATTTTCTTATTTTTAAAATATATTTGTTAAATCATTATTACTAAACGTCTCTCTCTCTCTCTTTCTGTGTGTGTATGTGCATGTTTGTGTGTGTGTGTGTGTGTGTGTGTGTGTGTGAGCATGTGTGTGCCAGAATGAATGTAAAGAGCTACCCATTTCAACTCAAGGAACAATGGCCATGTTTGTTGCCCACAAGAGCTTAAAAATAATAAAACAAACCTTGTTAATATTTTTTTAAAAGAGGATTTTCGTGACTGTGCCATATTGAACATAAATGAGTATCATGATAGCAAAAAGTCAGTATAAGCCCATCAAGCCTTAATCATGTTATAAATAAGCATGTGCAGATTTAAAATATACATGAGGTAAACTGGGATGTAGACATAAACCATCCACATAAATATGACCTGCTTGTGTCATTAATACATGTTCTCTATTATTTACAGGGAGTATGGGGAAATAAATTGTTATAGTTACATAAAATAAATTAATTTGTACGTGCTTTCTCTTTAAAACAGGGCCTCACACATGTATACTAAGCAGGCCTTGAACCCCTACTCTTCTGGTCGCTTCCTAAGTGCAGAGATTACAGGCATGAGCAACCATGGGTTTACACAGTACTGGGAATGGAGCTCAGGACAGCATTAGGGTAGACAAGCACCCTACCACTGAACTATATTTGCAGCCCCTTTAGACATTGTTTTGAAGCTTGGATTCAATACTTCAAGATGTAATACTGAATAACCTAAAATTTAGATTTTTATTTGGTAAAGGGAGAACACTATCAATAACACTTATTTCATGAGGTGTTTTAAGATGCAATGAAATGATAAAAACCAAGTGTTTGATATAATATACAGCACAAGTATCCAACAAAAGAATAGTGTACCACATTTACCTATGGATCCTGAGAAAGAGCCATAGAATATGCAATGTTTAAATTGTCTTTTTGTTTCTTTATTTTGTTTTATTTTTTGATACAGGCTTTCTTGTGTAGCTCTGGAGATTGTCCTGGCACCCACTCCATAAACCAGGCTGGCCTAGTACTCACAGAGTTCCTCCTGCCTTTGACTCCCGAGCCCTGGGGTTAAAGACATGTGCCACCACCACCTGGTATATTCGGCTTTTTCATCCATAATATTGTAATAAAAAACTATTTAATGGACCCATTATGATGATGAAATGTATGCAATTCTGTGATGTACAGAGAATGATATATCCACAAATGCACATTTTTTAAATTTAAAAGCACAATATCTTAGGCATGGCAAGAAAGAACTGCAACCTGGATGTTAAAGACTGAGTCATCTCAGTAATAACACTTCAGATTCTATTATCCAAAGTAAGAAACTTTTTTTCATAAAACCATTGGTAAGAGATGCATCTAAAATATTTATGAAAATGATTTTAAAACCAAAAATATTCAATATACCTGAATTAGGGCCTCACTGAGCAAGTCTTCATTAACCTCCAAAATAATGTTCTTTATCTCCTCATATGGCATGCGGTAAGATCCTAGAAATATAGCTAAAATAAAATTGGATTTTATTAGAGACAGAATAGTATCAAAATTTAAAAGCATTATATATTTAATTAATTTATTAATTTAATTATATATAATTAATCATATGTAGATGGAAAGTATTAATTTTGTCACCAATAGACTAATTTGCAGAATTATATCTTGTTTCTATTTGATGGACTATACTATCCATATAGGCAAGATTACCTATAGCATTTGCAGCACAAGTACACATATGTACAAAAACAATCCTACTTAGATCTCTCATGACACTATGCTCAGGCATTTTATATTAAGCTGATATAAAATAACCCACAAAAACTTAAAATTAAAAAAAGATTAGTTTAAAATGGTCTTTTGAGTCATTCTATACTTTAATTTCAAAATTTTTAGATATATCCACCTGTCAGAATGGCTAAAATAAAAAACACCAATGATAGCCTTTGCTGAAGAGGTTGTGGAGTAAAGGGTACACTCATCCATTGCTGGTGGGAATGAAAACTTGTGCAAGCACTTGGGAAAGCAGTGTGGCAGTTTCTCAGGAAATTTGGCCTCAACCTAATCCAGGAACCAGCAATACCACTCTTGGGAATATACCCAAGAGACGCCCTATTATATTACAAAAGCATTTGTTCAACTATGTTCATAGCAGCATTATTTGTAATAGCCAGAACCTGGAAACAACCTAGATGCCCTTCAATGGAAGAATGGATAAAGAAAGTGTGGAATATATACATATTAGAGAAATACTCAGAGGTAAAAAACAATGACATCTTGAATTTTGCTTGCAAATGGATGGAAATAGAAAACACTATTCTGAGTGAGGTAACCCAGACCTAAAAAGATGAACATGTGATGTACTCACTCATAATTGGTTTCTAGCCATGAATAAAGGACATTGAGCCTATAATTCATGATCCTAGAGAAGCTAAATAAGAAGGTGAACCCAAAGAAAAACATAGTTATCCTCCTGGATATTGGAAGTAGACAAGATTGCTGGGCAAAAATTGGGAACTTGGGGGAGGGGTGGCATAGGCTAAGGGGAGATGGGGAGAGAAAAGTGTGAATGGGAGGATGGGGAGAACTTGGGGAAATGGGATGGTTGGGATAAAGGAAGGGTGGATATGGGAGCAGGGAAGTATATATCTAAATTAAGGGAGCCATTTTAGGGTTGGCAAGAGACTTGACTCTAGAGGGGTTCCCAGGTGTCCAGGGAGATGTCACCAGCTAGTTCCTTGGGCAGCTGAGGAGAGGGAGCCTGAAATGGCCCAATCCTATAGCCATACTGATGAATATCTTGCATATTACCATAGAACCTTCATCTGGCAATGGATGGAGATAGAGACAGAGCCGCACATTGGAGCACTGGACTGAGCTCCCAAGGTCCAAATGAGGAGCAGAAGGAGGAAGAACATGAGCAAGGAAGTCAGGACCGCGAGGGTGCACCCATCCACTGAGATGGTGGGGCTGATCTAATGGGAGCTCACCAAGGCCAGCTGGACTGGGACTGAAAAAGCATGGGATAAAACCGGATTCCCTGAACATGGTGGAAAATGAGGGCTGCTGAGAAGCAAGGACAATGGCACTGGGTTTTGATGCTACTGAATGTACTGGCTTTGGGTGGGCCTAGCCTGTTTGGATGCTCACCTTCCTAGACCTGGATGGAGGGGGGAGGACCTTGGACTTCCCACAGGACAGGGAACCCTTACTGCTCTTTGGACTGGAGAAGGAGGGGGAGGGGAGTGGAAGGAAGGGGAGATAAATGGGAGGCGGGGAGGAGGCAGAAATTTTCAATAAAAATATATATATATAAAAATAAATAAATAAATAAATAAAATTAGACAACAACAAAAAAGTTTTATTAACAATACTTTCCAAAGATATAAAACTCATAAGTTTCAGTGGATTAAAGAATGTTCAATTTTTATTTTCTTCATTTTAATTAAGTGGCAAAAGGCAACCTGAATTATATTTATACATGATTTTCCTTCCTTTCTTCCTTCCTTCTTTCCTTTCTATCTCTCTCTTATTCTTCTCCCATATATTACATCCTGACTACAGTTTCCCCTTCCTCCTTTCCTGCTTGTCCTGTCCCACCACCACCCCTCTCTGCCATCTCCAATTCTTCTTCATTTCCCCTCAAAGAAAAGAAAACAAACAAACAGCAGGTCTCCCAGGGATCTCAACCAAACACAGCATATGAAGTTGCAATAAAACTAGGCACTACTCCTTGTATAAAGACTGGACGAGGCCACCCAGTAGGAAGATTTTATAGGATCTATTTTCTAGCAGTGTAACTGGTCAAAAAAATGTAAGGTTGTTTACACTGAATAAACTATCATCACAACACCTATGCAGAAAATAGTACATACACAGATTCTGGGCTGTTTTGGGATCCAAAATCCTCAATTCCTTCATTTTCTTTTTTGGAGGCTCAGGCCTATTTTCTTCTGCAGCATCTGCATTCCTTTGACCTGAAAGAAAAATGTTGATTCATAAACAATAATGGTTCTAATCCAAGTACATGGAATATCATTAGTAAGGCATGTTAACTACATTAATACAGATGATTCTGAAATCAATAAATGTATTTATTTCATTAGCTCAGGGAAGAGGATAAACATAAAAATATAGAGCTGTTTAGAGGTTTCCCTACAAATTAAATATCAGCCCTTAAGCAGAAAAGATAAGCCAAATAGAAGTAAAAATCAATTGCTGCTTCTTCTCTAATGTGTAACATCAATTACTCCTTTACAGGTAACTGCAGCAGCACTGGGATGAAATATATAGTAAAATCTCACTAATTTGGACTAATTGAGGAAAGAGAAACACATGCCTTTGCTCCTAAAACATGCTAATATTTAGACATTTGTTTGATTCAGTGAAACACCTTAAAGCACCTAAGGTGACATAAGCTGCTAAACAGGGGGCAACAGAAAATCTCCCCACTGAGACTGCATTGAAGAACAGGTTTGAAGCATTTGCAACCTGGACAAAGAACCACCAATTTGCATATACACATGTACATACCCCCAAAGATGTGGTGTTTTGAATATGTGAGTTTTGTCTTAGCTACCATTTTAGAATCTTTTCTTGGAACAACATTATTTCTTGATTCTTCAAATAATTGAAAGGATTCAAACAAGGAGTACAGCATCAAGGAGAGATATTAGCCCCTATTCCCCTTTCAAAGACACTAGTGTCTTGAACACATTGGCATAGGAGATCACTTCCTAAATATAACCCCAGTAGCAGATGTTATTCTTTTGGTCCCCACCCCTTTCCACGCCCACTCCCAGCGACCTCTGGTCTCTTGGAGTCATCCTGAATCTCTTCCCTCTCTCTCTTTTCACTGTCCCCCTTTTGCGTGTGCACACATGCCCTCCCTCTCTCTCTCTCTCCCCCCCCCCTCTCTCTTAATAAAGCTTTATGTCTATTTTCTGTGTCTGTGCCGTTAACCCGCCGCTGCACCGCCTGTTCACCCGCCGCCCTGGTCACACGTGTTCCGCAGGACTCCGCGCAGCTACGCACAGCTGCCCAGCTACTAAGTCTTTAAGAATAAAAGCAGAGACACTGAGAGAAACAATTAATAAATGGAACCTCCTGAAAGTGAGAAGCTTCTGTAAAGAAAAGGACATGGTCATCAAGGCAAAACAGCAGCCTACAGTATGGGAAAAGATCTCCACCAACCCCACATTAAACAAAGGGCTGATCTCCAAAATATACAAAGAACTCAAGAAATTGGTCATCAAAAGAACAAATAATCAAATAAAAAATGGGGTATAGACCTAAACAGAGAACTCTAATAGAGGAATCTAAAATGGCTAAAAGACACTTAAGGAAATGTTGAATATCCTTAGCCATCAAAGATATACGAATCAAAACAACTCTGAGCTATTCATCTTACACTGGTCAGAAAGGCCAAGATCAATAACACTGCTGACAACTTATGCTGGAGAGGATGTGAGATAAAGGGAACAATCCTCCATTGCTGGTGGGAGTGCAAACTAGTACAGCCCCTTTCTCAGAAAATTAGGAAACAACCTACCTCAAGTCCCAGCAATACCACTTTTGGGTATATACCCAAAGGATGCTCAATCATACCACAAGGGCATGTGCTCAACTATGTTCACAGCAGCATTGTTTGTCATAGCCAGAACCTGGAAACAACCTAAATGGTCCTGGACCAAAGAATGAATATGGAAACTGTGGTACATTTACACAACGGAGTACTACACTGCAGAAAAAAAAAACAATGACATCTTGAAATTTGCAGGCAAATGGATGTACCTAGAAAACATCATATTGAGTGAGGTAACCCAGACCCAGAAAGAAAAATATCATATGAATCCACTCTTTTAGACAGAAAGCAAAGAAATGCCATCCTACAATTAACAATCCCAGAGAACCTATACAATGAGGACCGTAAGAGAGACAGACATACAAGCATGAAGGGAAGTCCCCAAGTCCTACCTGCATAGAAACGCTCCAACAGTTGTGATCAAGTACTGTTAGTTTACCTTGTCTCTGATAAATACAATGCTGTAGGCAATGGGACCACTAAATCACTTTATACAAGCATCTTTTTTTCAATCAAGTGACTTTCTTGTACTCAAATCTATGCTGCTAAATTTCATCACTGACTTATACAACTGTGATCATCACACTGTTATTTTCTTTGGCAAATATAAACATCATTTTGAGGCACAATTGATTTTTATTATTTTAATTCATTTAATCTTGGCTCATACCTGACACATAAGTTATTTCATTTAGTACGAAAAAGTAACAATCATTACATTTTTGTTAAGGAAAGATAATCAGCATCTGTGAAACTTGAGCAATATTTCAAAAGATGCTTAAAAATGTTGTGAATTCATAGATTACCCTTGCATTAATGGTGTAACATATACAAATTCTGTTACCATAGCACACAAATAACACATGAAATAAATTACCTACAAAACAATTATTAAATGTTCTAAGGTTTAGTAGAATGACCAATGTAAGGATAGATACAGTATAATGAGACTAGATAATAATTCCCTTGAAAATTATGATTTTGTGACAGGTGCCAAGTTCTTAGGAATGTTGCTGAAACATAATCATTGGGACTGGTGAAAAAAATGACTTTTATTATTTTTCTTTAAAAATCATCATAAACGTTCCTCAAAGGAGCTTTCTGAGAGTACAGTGTCTTTCTTATGCAATAGTCAACATTTCAATTTATTCTAATTTTAAGCTGTTCTCAACTTAAGACAACTGCATAAAGAAAGAAATGACAGTTCAATAGCTATTTCTGATGTCAATAAAGAGAATTTAAATTATATCAAAATTACCTCTGGAAGCACATTCAGAAAATTTAACACAATCAAAGAAGTAGTCAAGAAAATGTTCCTAACTTCAATAGGCCTTAAACTCTGCTACAAAACTAATTAAGCAGGAACATACAGGATGAAATGCTCTAAGACAAATGCTGTATGATTATTATTTTGTTTCTAAACTAATGAGCTTCCTGGCTAACACAGGTGTACATAATGCTCATTAGTGTCACTTTATATGCTAACTCAGTGTTTCGTAACCTGTATGGGTCACAACCCCTTGGGGGGGGTCGCATAGCATATATCCTGCACATCAGATATTTACATTACAATGTATAACAGTAGCAGAATTACAGTTATAAAGTAGCAACTAAAATAATTTTATGGTTGAGGGTCACCTTAACATAAGGAACTGTATTAAAGGATTGCAGGATTAGGAAGGTTAAGAAGCACTGCATTAGGTATTATTTTTTCATTAAAATCTCGTCTGAACTCTTTGATGTTCAAATGAAAAAAATTGAAATTAAAATTAGATAGCCAAAATATCTATAGCTCACAGTTTCCTTTGGAATTGCAATCTATTTTACTTGTTTTCTGTAACTTGAATTATATCCTGAGTTTAGAAATTGATAAGCATTCCATCAGTGAGAATAAGAGTTTTGAGAATCAAAGTACCATAGCAAGTTTAAAATAGTTTTTAAACTAGGCAAGTTTTCAAAAACAAGAGCTATTTTTGTCGTTGGCCCCTGTTTGTTTGTTGATTTTTTTAAAATATTCAAACAATAGTGATGATACAGCAAATGTCCAGAACAGAACATATTAAAGCATTCATGTTAAAAACTGCCTTATATGCTGACACAGAATCTTAAAAATAATGTTATTTTTTTTTTACTAATCACAAAACTCCTATAAGAGATTCCTCGAGGAAGATTCAATGGTATTCATTTACTCGTTCATCAAGCAGCCCTAGCAGAGGTACAAAGATAGCATCTGATACTTCTATTTGCTACTTCTATGACATTGCTATTCTAGTCTTTGTAATTTTCTACTCTTTCAACATAGAAATAAAAATTCAGATTAAAGTATATAAAAGTTCAAATCTCTTTCAGTACTTTATAAACTGAAATCCTTGGAAATCATGAGGAACAAATGTGGAAATCACAAACAATAGGAAAGAGAATAATCTTTTATATGTTGGTAAAGTTTACTCAGTTTGGCAATCAACAAACTATTCAATTGTGCTCAATTGTCTTTGTACAAAGTAACAAATTTGTTTACAAAATCTTGAAAGGGAAAGCTGAAGCAATGTGCAGAAAGAGACTGCATTTCTGTCTTCTCTTCTATGCTACATAGGACAGCTGCAAAGTTTCCCCCCTCCCTACTGCCTACAGCTGCACAGTAAGGCATCCTACAGAAAAGCAGATTTTTATCCTGACACCTGCATAGTACCTGAAGCAATAAGAAAAACATTATCAAGAGTGTTCCTGAAGTTCCGTGCACATTAAACAAAACTAATGGTCCTAATGGTAGGAATCACACACACACATACTTTGTAATGATTTTCTAATTAAGGAACAAATCTTACTAGTTGTAGTTTATACAAGAACACCCCCAAATCAGGAAGCACATGTTACTGCAAATTAACATCTGCATAACTAATATACTTGTACACCTGTTCATTAAGCCAATTACTGAACACTGCTAAATGTCACTAGAACAGTATGTTTAACAACAATTAGCTATAATGTTGTATATTTTCAAATCGGCCTTAATATCTTGGCAGATACTGTATATTTTAGGGAGAACAAATAAAGATGTCTTAAGATTTTATGAATAAACTTTGTTTCAGCTGGTAATTTGAAAATCCAAACAAAAGCATAGTTCTTGTTTGAATGTAGAATTTGACAAATGAGGCTGAAGTTTTTCCCATTAACTTTTAACCTAAGCTAAGTACATTATTCAAGTTAGAGTCTGTCCCATCAGCCACATTTTCCCTAGCTTCCTATGAAACAATGGATAACTTCCTGGCTATTGTATCTACTCAAAATTTCCTGTTATGTCAAACTACATAATTCATGTGACAAGTTAATGATTCAAGTAATAAACCACAAGAGCAATATTTGACAAACCCAGAGGATTATCAGGAAAAGTAAAACTGTAAGGAATATAATGCTAAATTCTAGTACTGGTAGGCTATGAGGACATTTCTTATGGAGAATATAGTTTGGAGAAGCAAAATACACAAGCTCCTCTGATTTTTGTGGGGAATCTTAGATAACTGCAAATCCTTTACTCACTTTAGCTTAATATGAAACAGTTATTTTGTTTAGCAAGATTTAATGGTACATATAAAACTACCACTAGGCTTGGCATTAGATATATTCTAGCAACTAGGCAAGACACTTTTTTATTAGGCAAATATAAGTGTGCCAAAATTAAATAAACAAGGTATTCTTAAACAATAAGCATTAACTTCTTTACAATTCTGAAAGAATTTCAAGATCAAGGAGTTGCCAAGGTGGATTTCATTTTGAGAGTCCAAATGAGGAGCAGAAGGAGGGAGAACATGAGCAAGGAAGTAAGGACCATGAGGGGTGCCTCCACTCACTGAGACAATGAGACTGATCTAAAGGGAGCTCATCAAGGACAACTGGACTGGGTCTGATGGAGCATGTGATCAAACCGGACTCTCTGAAAGTTGCTGACAATGAGGGCTGACTGAGAAGCCAAGGACAATGGCACTCGTTTTGATTCTACTGCATGTACTGGCTTTGTGGGAGCCTAGTCTGTTTGAATGTTCACCTTCCTGGACCTGGAGGGAGGAAGACCTTGGACTTCCCACAGGGTCTTCATTCAGGGAATGAAGGGAACCCTGAATGCTCTTTGGACTGGAGAGGGAGGGGGAGTGGGGGGGGGGGGGCGGAAAATGGGAGGAAGGGAGGGGGTGGGAATTTTTAATAAAAATTATTTAAATGTAAAATAAAAAAAAGAAAAAAAGAGAGAAAAGCCACCATCTTACTGTGTGTTTCTGTGACTTTTCCTTAGTGTGTGCCAGGGCCAGAGAGTGAGACTTTCTGGCTATCTCTTCATAGTCACAAACTCAGAGACAGATAATGGGGTTCAACCGGAAGGTCAGAAAAGCAAAGCAGCCAGCCACTGGCTTTTACCTCACCTCAGTATGAAATGGTGATTCTGCCTCCAGGAATCCTCAGAATTATGAACCTGGCACACAGGTTACACCATGAAAGATCTGATTAATAGCGCCCCCATACAGCAGGAAGCAGTTTGGAGAGAAATAACTGCACCCATTGTAGAAGGAAAGGCGGGCTGCGTCCCGCCACCCGGCTAGCTTTACCCAAAATAATTACACGGAAACTGTATTCTTTTAAAACACTGCCTGGCCCATAGTTTCAGCCTCTTATTGGCTAATTCTCACATCTTCCTCTATCCCATATTTAGTAATCCGTGTAGCAACACGAGGTGTGGCTTACCAGGAGAGATCTTAACCTGCATCCATCTCGGAGAGGAGAATCATGGTGACTCACTATGGTGACTGCCTGAAGCGTCTCCCCAACTCTCCCAGAATTCTGTTCTGTCTATTCTGCCTACCTAATTTTCTGTTCTCTTAAAGGGCCAAGGCAGTTTTCTTTATTAATTAACCAATGAAAGTAACATAGACAGATAACTCTCCTCCATCAACCCATATTCCCAAATATTGTTTATAAGTGTTCTTTTACATTTAAAGAGGGATATGATATAGGTATGAATAATTTGCATTGGTATAAATCTTGACTTATTGATACAAGTTCAAGGTCAATTTTGTTATATATATATATGTATATGTATTTCTGATCTTGATTAAGGTATTTTGATTGTGTAGTTCATTTAAAAATGTAATGTATAATTAGGAAATATAGGTTGTTAATGGATAATCATTGATAATAATCAAGCTTGAAGTCATGTTAGTTAGATTTTCTATATATAGAGAGATATATTTCAGTTAGATAGGCATTCTTGATATCTTTCAAAGACTATAGAATATGGCATTTAATGTTTTAATAACTTAGGACTTTTCATGACAGTGAGACACATCTGTTCCGGGCAGCACCAATACACTTCAAAAGGAAGATGGGCATCGAAGAGGCTCCTTATGGAGTTTGATAGCCATTTGGGCAAGAAACTGCTCTTGCCTGGACTGTTGGCATAAACTGGATACAAAGAACCCGCAGAGAGAGGACTGCTGAACTTGCCTAAAGGTGAGATGGTCTTTCGGAGTTCCTGATTTATAAGAGTCTGCGAGACATTCTGCAGGACACAGCAGAAAGTGACTGAACTGCCTTTGAAATTTCCTGCTTCATGGAAAAATCTGCTGTATACTGTGGGCCTGAAGGCTGAAGATGGATGCCCCAACAGTACAGAAAAACTTTGGGTAACTCTCCAGACAGTGAGAAGTCTCTGTCACTTCTAGAGTTTGGAAGTTGCTTATTTCTTGTTTACTTAGGTAATATTATATCCTTCTGGAGTCTTTGATGGAGTTGAAGAATAGGTAGTTATAGTTGTTTTCCTTTGTTATGATAAAAGATAAAATAGATATAAATATTGTAACTGTAATTCTTACCTGATAACTGTTTTGTTATATGAAATTTTACTATGTGGGGAAATGATGTAAATGTGCCTTCTATTTTTCTGATGATTCATTGATTAATTAATAAAGAGACTGCTTGGTCTGATAGGTCAGAACATAGGTGGGTGGAGTAGACAGAACAGGATGCTGGGAGTGAGGCAAGATGCTTCAGGCAATCGCCATGCCTCTCCTCTCTGGGACAGTCACCATGAAGCCAGCCACCAGGTCAGACATGCTGAATCCTTCCCGGTAAGACACCACCTCATGGTGCTACACACATTACTAAATATGGGTTAAAGCAAGATATGAGAGTTAGCCAATAAGAGGCTGAAACTAATGGGCAAGGCAGTGTTTAAAAGAATACAGTTTGTGTGTTGTTATTTCGTGTGTAAAGCTAGCCATGCGGGAGTCGGGCAGGATGAAAAGCAGGCCTGCTCGCGTCCTCACTACAATTTCCCACAAGATGCATAGTTGTTTCTCACATGTTTATAACTAAATAAAAACATGTAAATATAAACTGGTGATAAGAGAGTTTATTGGAGATGATAAACATATGCCATAATTTAATTTTCATAATAGAATTCTTTCTGGTGTCCAAAGTATATTGTCGTGTCTTCTTGAGCACTAAATTAATTAATGCTATTTCTTTCTTTTTTCTTTTTTTACGTGACTTGGTATCCTTAATTTATAAACTGCGATTTTGAATTTGGTGGACAGTGACCTCAGCAGGAGACACTCTGTATTATTTTTTCTTTTAGATTTTCTATTATTTCCTTCCTTCCTACCTTCCTTTCTTCCTTCCTTCTTTAATTTAAGCTACTTGAAGAGGAAGGTAAAGCTTTGATGCAGAATAGACTTGGGGTATATTTTTCATTCCCGTCTAATTCAGCCTCACAAAGTAATGTTTCTCTAATGTATAAACAAAGAATTTTATTTATCTATTTATTTATTTTAAATATCTATCTATCTATCTATCTATCTATCTATCTATCTATCTATCTATCTATCTATCTATTTATTTATTATGTATGCAATATTCTGTCTGTGTGTATGCCTGCAGGCCAGAAGAGGGTACCAAACCACATTACAGATGGTTGTGAGCCACCATGTGGTTGCTGGGAATTGAACTCAGGATCTTTGGAAGAGCAGGCAACACTCTTAACCTCTGAGCCATCTCTCCAGCCCCAAACAAAGAATTTTAATGAAAAAGTTGGTGATAATGTCAGGGATCTAAGGGCTCATAGTAATCTATAGAGGAAAAAAAGATAGTGTTGTTGAAAGTGGCTCAGCATGCTCATAAAAGGCAAATACATGTTAAATCTCAAGACAAAGAATAATAATAGCCTAGCTGATCACCTTTATCACTGTTTTCCAATCTCAGCACCAACAGGGAGAACCTGGAAAACTCTGCAGTAAACCGATGTCAGTACTGTAGAAATGTATATACTAAGGGAAAATCATTAGTAACTATAGAGGTAAAAGATGTTTAATTTGGCCTGGTAAGGTGGCTCAGACCTTTAATCACAGAACCCAAAAGGCAGAGGCAAGTGGGTCTCTGTGAGCTTGAACTTCCTTTGAGTGACCTGCCTATACTTAGTCTATCATGGCTGGCCCCCACACCCCACACAATAGTTTCCTTTGTTTTCTGTGACTTTAGTTACCATTGATTAACTATGGTGCAGAAAGGCTAAATTCAGTGTGCTATAAATAAGCACTAATTGAGTTCCAGGACAGCAAGAACAGTTACACAAAGAAACCCTGTATTGAAAAACAACAACAACACAAAAACAAAAATATTTAATTTGATTTGTTACTATAACAAGGCACCAATGCCTGTTTCCTAGGTTGCTTATAAGAAATGAACAAAATATGCATGCTAAAGTTTCACAATATCTAAACACAAAACAACGTTTGTAGCAATAGTGAGTGGCTTTGCAGATCAAAGTGTCTTTGTTCCAAATGTTCAACTCAGCCTTATTAGGTTAGTGTGAAGCCGCCATATAAAAGAAGAAAATGAATAAGCAAGGTAGCATTTCAATAAAATATCTGTTTGCAAAACCACATGGCCAAATAGATTTGTCCTGAATTATGTCTTTGCTAACATCTGACATAAAAGGTCCTTAATAAATTACCAAGGCCTTATCCCTTTCCTTGCCAAAGAGGTCAACTTATCCTTACTTTTACTTTTAAATATGGGAGTAAATGTTAAGCATTTTCCTTGTAAAACAATATTTAGAAGTGTCCTAGTATAACTGTTGATTAATAAATCTAGTTTTCAAAAACCATGAATATATTAGATCACAAAATCCTCATGATTTTTTAAAAGTATCTACCTTATAGTGATCAGCCATCTGATACCACACTAACAGCCATTTTCCCTCTAGGATTCTCATATAACTTTATTATATGTTTTCATGTAAAATTATAACAAAAGCAAATCAACATTAATGCAATTATAAAATCAATTTCTACTTTGCCATTATTATTAGGTTTGAATATGTTTGGTAATGATTGAGTCATTGGTTTAAGGTAAACTGAAAAACTAAATTCTATGGGAAAAAAAAACAGATAAATCTAGACTTTGAATTTTATGTAATATTCTTCTCTTGCTTTATGCACAAAAATATTACTGAGTGTTTCAATTTGGTTTGTTGCTGGCTGAGCTCTATGGGAAATAAGCAAAGCTATATTGTCTCTGTTTTTGCCATTTGGATTCCAACTGCTTTCAATTTTATCTTTCAGCAGTAATTTTCTTTAGTTCGGAAGCTACATCAGTGTAATCTGTTGAAGGTGATCGAAGCATTAGGAAATCTTTTTGCAAGGGTAAAATAGAGTACCTGAACTTTTCGCTTCTTTCTTTGTTCTTAAAGTTAGGTTTAGCCCGCTGCCAACTTTAGATTCGAAAGGAGACTCATTTGGAAATGTGCAAACATGAGAAGAATAAAATTCAAATAAGCACAAAGGCTCTATTCTTAGGACAGACTTTTGACCCTCTTCCTTCTCTGACTATTATTGTTCCCTATTACATCACCCAGCATTTTGGAAGAATACCTAACACATTGCCTTCATTCTTCCAGTCTCTTCTATTACTTAGTTATAATGTGAATTCTAACTATACATTTACCTACTGAATAAGAATGTCAGAATCTCCATAGGAAAGGTCTCAGGATGGATGTATCTTTAAAACCTCACATATTATTAGCAAAGTTTGAATCAACTGTTCCAAAGCATATAATACAGAAAACTCGGTTGAAGCCATAAAGGAACCCCACATTGAACTATGTCAAAAACTATCAATAACAATCCCCAAAAGTCCTCTTTGCATTTCCTCTTAATATCAGAACTAACACTAAATGGAAATTCTTGGTCAATGGCAGCTGATCCTCAATGCCAATGATTTACTTAGTTTTAAACCACCTAAGAAAAAGATGCATTTCTAAATTCAAGGACTTTCCATATATTTGTATACTACAATAGTTCATATATAGAGAGTTCTAGAATAAATAATTTATTTCATATTAAATAAAAGTGACTGTACTGCACACATAAAATTCATAAATGATATTGTATATATCACCTCTTTCCTTTTTATATAGATATTTGTGGCTGTCAGAAGAATACAAGAAAAAAATAAATCAGTCATTGGAAACTAAACAGTGGATAAAAAACAAACTTCTGTAAACATTTCTATATTATCTGTTAACAAAACAGCCAAGGTAGGTAAAGACTTGGACTATGTAAAATAAGTACTTTATTGCATAAAAGCTGAATTCTTAAAAACTATTTATTGTATCTACTAAGTTAAGCAAGTTAAATGCTAAGAGAACACACCACTGCTTAGTTAAATTACTACTGCATACTATCAATCACGCTAAAGCCTGTGTGATTTAAACCAATAGACCTCAAGGACAAACTTGAGTGGAAGTGTATATTCTTAAATGTAATGCTCTGCTTTCTGTCAAGTAAATTTTGGCTAGGTTCTGAGCTAGTGGCATGATGACACCAACTACATATAATGAGAATAAGGATCACCTGAGTACAACACAAAAGTTGCTTACCAAAATAAATTGATTAAATTCATAAGAACCATTTTAAACAAGTGAATACAGTTTTATATTGAGTCCTGGACAGTCACAACTAGTTCCTGTTTTTGTGTGTGTCAGAGTGTGTGTTTGTGTATGTATATCATTAAATATATCACCATTCAATTGATTATGTTTGGTAATGAATTTCCATCGAGTGTTTTATTAATGTAAATTGAAGAAATGGTAGACACAGGAAGCTTTTAAGGACTAAATAAAAACAGTTCTTGGATGAGAACTCAGCTTGGAAACGGTCTCCAATAATAACCATCTTTTAAAAATACCATGTAATAGTATTTTTAACACTAATGCAAAACATAAAATCTTATACAAAAATAACGCTAATAATTTATTGGAGAGCAATTAGGTGTTGCTTGCTGTGCAGTTCACATTAATTTCTGAGGCAACTTGTTAAATTACAGAGGGCCATGTGATATTTATACAGGTATATATAAGATAAATGTAATGATTAAGAATAACATTGTTTTTACACAACTATCTCGTGTGTGGCCACCAAAATTCTTTAGCTTTTAGAAATGTATAGAATGTGGGTAGAATTATTACAATCAAACTTAAAGCACGTTTAAAATTTATTAAAGTAACATTTTCATCGTGCTAGAAGAAGAAATGCCTATAATTTAAGGTTTTACCACAAACTTATTAAAGATAAAAGAGAAAGTAATAGTCCAGATAAGAAGCAGCTGCTAATAGTCACAGATAGCAAATGAATTTGACTGGAGCAGGACAGCAACCTGCTGGTTCTTTTTCCTCCTAAAACATTTCAAACCTGCTGTGCTTGCCATTAGGCTGGCCTTTACTTCACCCTAGCCACTTCAGTCCTATCACTGTGGGGGATCATTGTTGCTTCCCTGTGACTGCTGCCAAAGTGTACCTCTCTGTTTTTAGCCTAGAATGCTTTGAATCTAAACTTAAGTACTGGTTATAACTACAGAGAAGGCGCAAGAAGTCAACACGTAAAATCTGAAAAAGGGGTGTCATACACACACACACACACACACACACACACACACACACAAACACACACACAACCCCCATACACATGGCTTCAAATTGGCAAATAGGAAATAATAGATTTCTAAAATATTACTTTAAAACATGTTGGAAATGTGGTTCCATTATGAACATTTTCCACATATGGAAATGTCATCATGCAACCCATTCATTTTTATGCTTAACACGTATATATAAAAGAACTCCAAAACTTGGTCAGACAATGCATGAGAAAGAAGGAAACAAACGTAAGTGTATCTAGCTTCCCATATACCTTCTGGAAGTAAATCTGATGAGTCATTTAAATGCAGATATCAGAAATATTCCTTAATAAAACGCACTCCTATTATATAAAGTAGGTGAGAGTGAACATAGAAAAGAAACAATTATGCTTATTCAGAACATCGTTCAAGTTCTTTTGTTTGTTTGTTTGTTTGTTTGTTTGCAAAAAGCAAGGTTTCTTTATTGCAATTACAAGCTAGCTTGGAACTCCTGTCTCCTACACCAGGTCGCATCAAGGCAGAGGGAGGAGTTAAGTGTTCCTTTGTGGGTTTAGCTTATTTATTTATTTGTTTGTTTGTTTGTTTATTAAAGATTTCCACCTCCTCCCCTCCTCCCATTTCCCTCCCCCTCCCCCTCCCTCTCCAGTCCTAAGAGAAGTCAGGGTACCCTGCCCTGTGGGAAGTCCAAGGCCCTCCCCCCTACATCCAGGTCTAGGAAGGTGTGCACGCAAACAGCCTAGCCTCCCAAAAAGCCAGTACATACAATAGAATCAAATCCCAGTGCCATTGGCTTCTCAGTCAGCCCTCATTGTCACCCACATTCAGAGAGCCTGCTTTGATCACAAGCTCGTTCATTCCCAGCCCAGCTGGCCTTGGTGAGCTCCCATGTCTCAGTGGGTGGACGCACCCTTCGTGGTCCTGACTTCCTTGCTCATCTTCTCCCTCCTTCTGCTCTTCATCTGGACCTTAATCTCATAATAGTTACATTTTAAGTATATTATTGTCCTGGAGTGAGTTATTGTATGTACTGCTACACTGTGTGCCAAATACAGGTGGAAGAATTTGTAGCATTCTAATTGTGAGTCCTGCCTACTGTATAACAAAGGCAAACAATTAAAATAGAAAAGTTGCAAAAAGACTGATGTGGGATTCTCCTCTGTATGCTGTGAATGTGTTTTACTACCATTGATTAAGAAAAGAAGCTGCTTCAGCCTATAGTAAGGCAGAATATAGTCAGTCTAGAAGAGATATATAGAGAGAATAGGTTTAGTCAAAGAGAGATACCATGTAGCTGCTGCAGGAGACAGATGGCAGGCAGAACCTTACCAGTAGGCCACAACCACATGGTGATATAAAGATTAATAGAAATGGGTTGATTTAAGATCTAAGAGTTAGCCAGGAATGTGCCTAAACTATTGGCCAAGCAGTGTTATAATTAATATAGTTTCTGTGTGATTATTTTGGGTGTTGGCGGCTGGGGAATGAACAAGCAGTGTCTGCCTACCTAAGACTCTTGAGAAGCTGCAAAAAAATTGAGTTGAACTCCCTTCACATTTTTTTTTTCTGCTGAACCTTTACCTGTTGATTTAGACAAAAACAAGGCATGGTAGTCTCTATTAAACTTTCTCTATTTACTTTATCTTCACCAACAGCAGTAATAACACTCTTCCCTTATTACTGCTAACATCATTAATATACATGCATGTACTTTATTGTCTTACCTGTGTCAGAAATTCAAAACAAAGAGAGTATATTTTATGTTACCCATTAATGTCTCCTCCAGAAGAACAAAATTTTCAAGAGATCATACTGAAAAGATGATGAAGGTGTAGGAAAATGGGTGTGAAATTGATAACTATCTGACTTCATACTGTTTGCAGTAAAGATACCAAAGGATAGGCTCAGAGCAGGAATAATAATCAGTTAGGGCAAAAAGAATAATCAAAAGGGTGTTTCAAATAGGAGTGTGTAATGTCCCCAAAGTAAAACAGAGCATAATTTAATAAGAGACACTGACAATATCATATCACAGCAAGGTCAAGCACATTCTAAGTCCTTGAAAAACAAAAATTACAGAAGAAAACAGGTCATGACCGACTATACACAGTGATTTCAATGTAACTAAGGTCATATATTATGGGAAACAGGAAATAATCAAATGGGAACAGTAAGTACATAAAACTCACTTTAGACAGTGGGAAAAATATTCCTATCTACAGTATGAAGTAGACAAAATGAATGAATTCAAACTTTCTATGAGCTTGCCTATTATAAAAAGGTACCTGATTTTCAAATTCAAGAACAGCTTTTATGCTACAAATGATTTCAGAACAAACCCAGCATACAATGATTTATTGGACAAGATCAATAGAAACTGTGCAAAAGAGATTATACTGTTCAGTGATCCATGTTGCATCAATATCTATAATGGAATGAGACAAGGTGATACAATTGCCCAAAGCTTCCCGAAGTTGCTCTTCAACAAAATTAAATAGGAAAATAAAGTCCATACAGACAGTTAGTGAGTAGCACACCTTCTTTTTTTCTAATGAAAAAAATTCTGTCACATGAAAAGAAGAATGTAGCACTATACCAGCTAGCATCAGAAAAAAACTTTAATGCCTAGATCATAAAAGATGCATGCAACAAATATATCCCACAAGTCTCTGTCATTATTAATGCTAAAGAATATGACAACACTATTTGGCTTAATAAATGAGAAGTGATTTGATTAATGGTTAATGACACAGAAATAGCAGTTCATACCAGTTTATTGGCATAGAAAGAGTTACTGAATAGCAAGCCACTAAAGAAGATTAGATCACTATTTAATTTTGTCATATTGAGGTTAAAATGAAATATGGGTATTTATCTACATCATTAGCTGAAGTTGATAAATTGACTGTTATCTTGTTGCCCATAGTGTCCTGAAAGTATGAAATCTGACAATATACAAACCTAATGGTAGTTATTAAGGCTTCTCTCCACTCTAAGTACAGAGGGATCAGCTAGGCGGTCTGCAATAAGACAATAGGTGGCTCCCTTGACTTACTGACTGTATTTGTGGCCTTATTAAAAAAAAAATTCCAAACAACTTCTGGGTTGATTTAGTGAAATGATATGCTTTCTCAAACAATCAATTAAAGATAGAGTAAATTTCCTTGTGCTGCTGATGGTGGAATCTTACCCAAGAAAGATTCACTATCGTTAAGAAACCTGAATATCCAACATGATGTCAAATTATCGCTTCAATTAAATCTTTAAATTGTGCACGAAAGGTGGTTGTTTCTATCATCCTATGCCTCTTTAAGCAGAGCATTACTTACCATTCAGTAACAGTACCCAGAGCAAAGTAAATATTTAATTCCCTTTCTAACAGTAGCTATTAATCCCACTATTATCATATTATATTTTATTTAATTAGTATCTCACTCAGTATATTTCTACTCTGTAATGACCATATTACCTCTTCAAGGTAAGGATCCCATTTTGACAAACTGCCTCTTTTAGCATATTTGCCTACTGTTGTGCTTAGCTGAACTGGCATGCAAAATAGAAAACAGAGGAAACAGCACTGAGTTGAAACATCTGTAAATGTCAGTTCATATTCCATGTCCCCCTCCCACAAATACTTGACATACAACCAAAAACAGTACGGAGTAAAATAAAAGGGATTCTTCAATTACAGGTAAGCATATCACACAAACAAATTCCTCTACTAAAGATGATAAAGGAGTAAACTGCCCGAAGAGAAAAAGAACAGAAGTATAAATCAATCACAATATCCACTTATACATTAGATCGTAATTCAACAATGATGTGATTATTTAACATTCCAAAAAGATGTCTATATAGTAGGAATTTCTGTAGTTTCTTTTGAAGTTTGTGGTCATTATTATTGCCTTTAGCCATTGTTACAAGTTTATAATGTATTTTTCTATCTTGTTTTATATGTATGTTATATAACATTCAGAAGAATTTTTTTCTTGATTGAGAAAAGGAGACAAAATGCAAAATCCACACTTTTGATAACTGAAAATTGCCAATTGTTTTGCAGTACTTTATTATATTGGGTGTCTTGTCTTTCTTGGGCTTTTAGTTAGCTGATGAATGAATACATTAGACACTTCTGGGTTTTAGTTGGGATTTTACATAGCTTGCATTTTAATTCTTTGGTTCTTTGCTGTTTCTATTAACCCATAGCATTATTTTAATAAATGTTATAATACCAACCTACTAAAAAAAAAAAAAAAAAAAAAAAATAAAATAAAATAAAGTGGTAAGTACTTTGCTTAAGTAATTATAGTAATTTATAATTACATACAGTCTACATTTCAATATAAAGTAGAATGAAAGTGTCCCAATATACAATATCTTTGGGAATGACTTACTGATGACAAAATTAAAAATATAAAAAAATAACAAAATAAACCTGACAGACTCAATAAGAGAGAAGATACTGTATATTGGTTAATTATTAAATGCTGGAGTTTACCATTGCTAAGGGAAGTACAGCTGAGTCTGCAATACATAGCTACATTAAAAAGCTTTTAAACCAAGTAATAAATGAAGCTTAAACATATAAACGTACATATTGGAAAAAAATCTACATGAAGCTGATCACTAGAAGACAATGCATGTATTGTTTCCTCAGATGATAAGATAATCAAATTTCTATTCCTCGGTCTTTCTTTATCTCATGCATTCATAATTCAAGATAGGAACCATCTTGATATCTTCCAACTCTATTAATATACACTAGGTAAATACATATATACTGTATTAAATTATATTTACTATTCCTAAAAGCTTCTTCTCAATGACTTTAAACCGCAGACTTCTTTGATTTACTGTCACTTTCATTATCCACAGCTAAAACTAAGTATTAAGATGTGTAACTACTATATTTAATATTATATGTTATATATACTTAACACTATACATAATATTACAGTACTATGACTTTATAATATTTTGCTCAAATTTTGTTTTGAAATTTTCTACTTTATTTAAAATTATCTTAAATATTTACTAATAGATTATTTTTTAGAAATATTAAAATATTATTGCTTATCTTTATTTGTTCATTATCTATGAGGTGGCACTTATGACTTTCCAAACATAGGTGCAAATAAACTCAAAACCCTAGTTCCCGAGTGTTTGAGACAACCAAATATTATTCAATATTTATAAGTCATGAAATTCTAGGCCTGAATATCTTTGCAAAGTGTTCTGTAAACTATACTTTCTATGTTTGGATAAATTTGTCTTGACTAAAATGCCAGCTCCTCAGGGGTTCCTTCTTGAACTCTACAAGCAGAATTTGTGGTTTTCTTCTGTGGGCCTCTACCATATTTTGTTCCTATTAAGATGTAACATTTAAACAGTTTTGTCAACAGGACAGATGCAAGGTATTTCAATTTGTGCTAGTCTCCAAGAGTTATCAGTAACAACTTGACCATCATTAGAAATTAATGTCAATTTAACACACTTATTCGTATTGAAAATAATGCTTACTGAATTGAACATTTTATTTTCTGCATCTAAAACTGTTTTTATTTGTAACAAATGCTTAAAACTAGTACTATATAATTACATATGTATGTGTGGGTGCACACGTGTGCATCCAAGATGCAACAATCATTAATTGATATGTATTACATTTAATACTGGGGAATCTAGGAGTTCTTTTAAATTTCTACCTTTAGTAGGAAACCTACCATCTAGCATTTGTATTTCTCTTATAAAACACATTATGGGTGGCAAATTTTCCTGTGGCAAAATGTTCTAGGGTAATGTCACACTACATGATAAGCAGAACTTCTGTAAGTGCTCCTAGAAACTAAAGAAACTGAAGGTATAAAAATTTCACTGAAAGTTCCCAAGTCATGATCTCACAAACAATAAGTCATGCACACAAAAATACATATGCACTCATGATTATTGGTTCATTAATAATACAAAGATCTGTGTTGACTGTATTTATGCTGTTTTAAATTTCTCCCATTTAAAGCATTATTACATTACTTAAGAATATGAATTTGGTATTATCATTGGAAACTAAAACTAATAAAAATGGGTTTTTCATATAAAATGGAACAAGAATTATTCTTATTATGCAATAGATGGCTACATTAATATATTTTTTAAATGAATACTACTCTCCAGTTAAGTTTAACAAGAAGGAAGGTACAGCATTTTCTCTATTCAAATATGAATAATTTCATATCTAGAAATCTGCAAAGTAAGTTAAAAAAATTTGGACATCAAATTTTAATGTAAAAATTTCCCCTGAATTTCTGTTTCTCAAAGTATAGTATTAAAAAAATATAAATCTTGGCATAATCTTCTAGTGAAAAGATTCTAGTTTTCTGACTATATTAAAAATAACATGAAATATATAGACTGTCAAATAAAGGAAGCAATATTCAGATGCCAAAGAGGATAAACATCGGAAGCAGCAGTTTTGAACTTGAGTGAAGATTAACTTAAGCTTCAATTTGCAAAGTCTCAATATGGAGGAATGGAAACCAAGCCATTGGCCTGAATAAAGTGGAAAAATAAGAGAAAATGGTGCTGGAAGCTACTCTGGACTGTAGGTCAGTTTAACAGCAAATTAGAAATGAACTTGCTCATCTCTCTGGGGATTGGAAACGAAAATTGTCCACATCAATCCTTGGTGTGGAGTAAAAAAGGTAGAAGTTTTCTCTGAGAATTTCTAAGTAAAAAACTAACCTGGATACAGCCTAAAATTCACAGAAATACATCGGTGTAAAAGAAAAGGAAAAGTATAACCTGCTCTTAGGTTGGTATAATCATAGTAAATGCAAAGTAAACCGTTCTTAGAAGATTTAAAATATATCTATGTGGAGAAAAATGTACAAAGAACAAATATGTTTAAGGTGTTTTAGAGAAATACAACAAAGTGAAATTTTAGTGAATATTAATAAATGATAAAATTAGTAGATCTGTAACAGAACCAAATAAAATTACTTAAAGGACATAAGAGAAAATGAGACAAAGATTAAGACATAATAATTACTATATTTCTTATACTTAAAAACAGCTTCTCTTGTATTCTCAAGAAGTGTGTGTGTGTGTGTGTGTGTGTATGAGTGAGTGTATGTGTGTTAAATAACTGATACCCACCAGAAAACACAATGTATGCTCACTAAGTGAAAGATAGAGGCAAAGGAAAAATCTAGAATATATCACTGACAGAATATGAGAAAAGTTAAGAGAAATGGAGCTTAGAGTGAGAAAGTATAATTTCAAAAGAATCCACTAATGAGAGCCTTTGGGAGCCCGTCCTAAGGCCCTCCTTGGTTCATAGAGGACCTGCAGTCAACGAAGGACTCAGGATGTCTGAGGGCAAATGAATCTCTCACTCTGTGCTTTTCTGATTCACTTTCTTTATGTTCTGCTTCCACTCTTATTCTCCTGTCCTATCCCTAATTCCTCCTGGCTTCTTATTTTAGCTTCTTTTTCCCCTCTACTGTAACAATCCTTCTCTTTAAAGGAGTCTTGAATCTATAAAAAAATTACACGAGTTACCTTTCATTAGTTAAAAGGATATTCCTAGGGTAAGTAATAAGGAGTTGAGTCATTGGCAATACAAGGGTTTCAAGGTCTCAAGTTTAAAACAGTAACCAGAGGGGGGGCATAGCACCAAGTGACAAACTTTGAGACATAGGTTTATTGTTAGCAGTCTGGCAACTGAAGGATTGGCATGCTTTTCTTAGGAAGCTTTATGTAGTAACCTTGGTTGGACATCTGTGATTCTAACCTTGAACAAAACTGTAAAGTTTTAAAATTATGACCTATTTATAAAAATTCTTTATTGTAATTTGAACTTGCTTTGTGTGCAGTTAGTCTAAGCAAAAGAACAAAACAGGCTCTTAAGTGTCTACAGTCCTCATGGGACAAATAGACCTAGTCATGAAGCATGTCCCAACATATATTCTATATACAAAAATTATATAACTAAATGAAAAGTCATCTTCCTGACTACCATCAGATATATGACTGAGATGTAATCATGAGATTACAGGTATACATTACATGACAATGCATGGTAATGGGGAGATATAATAGCTGTTATTGCACAAGTGAAATTACAGATGAAAGCAACAGTTTTCAGAGTTGGTAGTATGCAAGCCTTGCTAATGGGGTACTCCATCAGAGAATACATCCTCTGGTGAGTTGACATCTGAATTATCAATTGTCATAAGCTGTAATTGCATCCTGGCTCACAATAGTTCGTTATATACACTCCTGACAATACACCTTTTAGAATGTCAGAACACAAGAATGGGAGAGATGGATGGAAAGAGTCAGCACATAACCTACATATGTTTACAGACCTTATGATACTTATACAATGAATTTTTCTGGACCATGAATTTAAATGACTTGAGAAGGAAAGAAAGGGGAAGAAAGAGAGGAACAAAGGAGGAAAATGTGAAAGGAGAAAAAGAAAAGTAAGGTAATGCTATAGTAGTAAGCAAGATATCAAGAAATAGATATTGCCTAAAATATTAAACTACAGGATAGACAACTGTGAGTCCATCTATGTTCTGTATAATCCACATTCTGGAAGCATCTGTTATAAACATCCTAAATGCCATCAAGCCATCAGCTATGTGATCTATTCACTTATTCTCAGTATCAGCTAGAAAATGCAAATTGTATAGCTTTGTTCATAAAATACAAACACACAAAAAAACAAACAAACAAAAACTAAACTATGTTGAATTTCTACCCTCGTTGAATCATAAGGTTTAACACATCTGGCCAGGGAGATTACACAATTAAGAATTAAAATATTAATACTTTAGTATGTGTTTAGTATCACTTTACTTATACAATAGATAGTAAAAAAGGAAAAATATGATTTTTATAGAAATTTCAAGACTCCTCAGATTCAAAAACCAAAATTTGTTTATTTACTTGCAAGTTTTCTAGGTATTATATAAGACTGGGTTAAAAACAGACTCTTACAAATGTATAGCTATTGATGCTATTCTGCAGGGAATGCTGCTGAGTTTCAAACACAGAACCTTGTACAAGCTATACAAGTGCTATATCATGGTGCTATTACCATGATTTAAAACTGATTCTCTCAACAAATTTTGGAAACCTCGGAATCATATTGGCACCTTAATTCTATGTGACTGTAACTTTATATCAAGATATCCTAGATTATTTACATAAAATCCAACAAGAAATTTAACTTTGCATATTTGATATACAGCTATTCAATGTCACCATAAAAAATAAACTAGAAAGAAATGACAGGTTTTATAAAGATGAAGAAAATCAAAGACAAAAGTACTAAAAGTCCTAGATCAGATGGATATAACAAATAGGATCCCCAGGCAATGATCTGGTTTAATGTAGCACTCAAAACAGCATAACAAAGTTGCTCTGTTCCCTTAAGCTAAGTGACTCTCTGTGTATAGTTTCACAGACATGACACATTTTCATAAACTCCGATAACTCCAACTTCATTGTTAGTGGTAAGATTACTGCCTTTTCCAACAAGGTTAAAAAAAAAGCACCAAATAACAAAACAAAACCCTACATGTTTAATCATTGTAATTCATGTAGATTGGTTGATTCCAAATGAAATTCTAATATTCTTTCCTAATTATGCTACTGTTATTTAATGAACTAAATGAGAATTTATGATTATTCATAAGGCAGTGGAAAATGAAGGAAAAGAAGACTCAAATTGTGGCAATAAAGGGATAAGACATATGGAAAGGAAGCAATGGTATAAGACACACCTAGTTTGCACATGCCAGAAAAATGTTTCAAACAGCCAACTCTCAAACATCACGCTATCATAATAGAGAAAAAAGTACACCATTAATTTCAACATTCACTTCAGAAAAAAAAACTGAATGACTTACAAGGTGGGATTTGAAAGGAATTTTCCTATAGACAAAACCAATTAAAATATACTTGTTTTCATTAACACTTAAAGCACTGATAACAGAAGAAAAACATCAAATGCCTTCATTTTATAAACCTTAAGCTCAGGCCTGGTTATAGCAACCTAATGAATAATGTCATGTGGCACGTTAACTTAATGTAGTTTGGAAGGAAAGGGCATGGACTCTACCATGAACTTCAGTTGAAATAGCAGTAATTCTAATAAACATAAAAGCCAGAGAGCCCCCTATGCAGTTCTTTGCATATAGAAAGTGCTAAATTACTAGCTGTTGTCGGATAGAAAGTACATGAAGTCCATGACTGTTGCTGTGGATCACTGTATGCCTATTTGAATTAAGATCAGTTAGCACACTTATGAGAGGATCTAGAACTAAAACAAATAAGTAATTTCAGAAAGCAAAGCAGAATATCAAATTCACTGAACAAATAAAAATTTATTTCAGCAAATAGTATTTCCCAATTACAAAGTGTTGAAGAAAACAAAGAATCATTATTTAGAAGAAATCCTATAAAATTCTGAAGGTTTTAATGTTGCAGGTATAAAATTAAACACAGAGGAATTTAAGATATGTGACCAAGCTTTTGTATAGCTGTAACGTTTTGAGGTTAAAAAAAATCCTGCTTCCTCACTAAAACTCTTGGCCTAATTCTGCTTGATATTTTCATTTCTCATCTAATTGAGTTAATGAAGCAACTCAATTACAGTATTAATGTATGGTTATTAGGCAAATCAACATTTTCCATATGTTGGTACAATACGTATTTGATATTTTCATAACCTTGATGTATCTTATAGTTTAAAAAATTAACTCATATGCATATAAAATAAATGGAAGTTTTAAGTTATCTACATATGGAATAGAGAAATGGGTCACGCATAAAAGTAAATACTCCAAATTTACCTTAAATGAGAAACATTTTGTTGTGCTATTTTTTGTGTGTTTTGTGCTCTGTAAATTTAAAACTAAACTGTCATTTCTTGCACTCCAAAAGTGAGAAATACATATAGGTAGCAGATTTCCATACAATGTCCTGCGAATAGGAACCTAGTTCTCCACTAAAAATACTTGTTTAATAATGCAGGTGTTTGACTATATGATTAGACTAAAGTATCCTTTTCTTGCTATAATGTAATAGTTCTAGAAACAGTGGAATGTTACAAGGACGGTATAAGGTGATTCTCATTGAAAAATCTGATACAAAAACAAGCACCAAAATTATTTATTATGAGTTGGAGAGATGGTTCAGTGTTAAGAGTGGGAACTACACTTGTACAGGATCAGAGTTCAGTTCTTAGAAGTCATATGGGATGGTTCACAACCATTTATAAACCCAGCTGTAGGGAAGCCAGCACCTCTGACCTCTGTAGACACTGGAAGTTTGTGTGCATATACCCCAATCCATGTACATAATTAAAAACAAATCTTTTTAAAGAATTATTTCACTAATGAATTATAACCCAATGAAAAATAAAATTTTAGCATAACCATGCTGGTGACAGATGAAAAACAGAAGACAAACAGACAGAAAGACAGATAGACAGACAGATACACAGAACCAATGACTAACCAACCAAGGTATTACTAGTTGCAGCATCATGTATGTTGCCAATTAAGATGTATAAAGGCAGTACAGTCATTTGCAACTCACAATTTTTTAAACACTATGGAAAATCTAAAGAACATAGGTGAACATTTTGTTGAAGATTAGAATATTCTTGCACTATGTTGCCTTTTCACAACCCACTTACAAATTTCAATGGAAAGAATAATTAATTTTATACTCAAGAAAACCATGTAATACCATGAAGGCAATATAGACTTCAGTAATGGGAGGCAGGAAGATATTGTTTAGTTCCAAATTTAAGACCAAGAAGACTACCTTTGTCTGATTAGAAAGAAAAACTAAACAAAGGTAAAGCTAATGCTCCCTTAATGAAGACATATTTCCTTGTGTTTGTATGTACGCACATGATTGTGTTCAGAGGGACACACGAGTGTGCATGTGCAGGTGTAGGAAGAGTGGTGTGAGCATGTGAATGTAGATGCTACAGAACAGCATTACGAGATTTATTTATTTTCCAATATGATTTTTGTGAGTCAAGTTATCTCAATTTCAGCTTGAGGCTCACAGACTTGGATACACTGGTTAACAATAAATTCCCAATGCTCCTTCGGTCCCCACCTTCCCAGCATCAGGATTATAAGAGGACATTTCAATTCTTAGCTTTTATGTGGGTGTTGATCTTCAATCTTGAGTCCTTCTATACTTGTGCTGCAAGAATTTTACCAATATAGCTTTCGGCTTGATTCATATACTACCTTTTAATTTGTCATTTTTTGGGGAATCTCCTACATGACTACTATATTCACATCATTTTTACTGCTCCAATTTTCCCTCCAACAATTCCCATGTCCCTTCCTCCCATTTTCTCTCTGATTATTGAACTTTTTTTGATTATTGAAGTTTTAATTATCATCATCATACACATCCACCCCCTACTCACTCAAACAAAAGTACATATAAATACAGTCTGCTGAGTTCATTTAGATTTGTCATTATGTATATGCGTTTATAGATGGTTACTTGAGATTTCATAACTTACCAGGGGTTTTGGGTCTTGTCCCTGAAGAAGACAGTCTCTGTCTCTGTCTCTGTCTCTCTCTCTCTCTCTCACACACACACACACACACACACACACACACACACACACGCACACACACACACACACACACACACACACACACACACACACACACCATTAATGCCTACTCTTCATCCAGGGATGGGACCTAGTTAGATTTCCTTCATCCCTGATATTCTTTATAAATATCAACATCAGAAAAGATAAACAATAAGAATACAAACCATCTGTCGCCAGCTGGAGGTTCCCTCACGGTCCTGACTTTCTTTCTCATGTTCTCTCTCCTTCTGCTCCTCATCAGGACCTTGGGAGCTCAGTCCGGTGCTCCAAGGTGGGGCTCTGTCATTTTCTTCATCTATCGTCAGGTGGAGGTTCTTCTTATTATCTTCTCAAGGATCCCAAACTTATAGGCTCGATGTCCTTTAATCATGGCTAGAAACCGAATATGAGTGAGTACATCCCATGTTCATCTTTATGGGTCTGGGTTACCTCACTCAGAATAGTGTTTTCTATTTCCATCCATTTGCCTGCAAAATTCAAGATGACTGAGCCCCACATTGGAGCACTGGACTGAGCTCCCAAGGTCCCGATGAGGAGCAGAAGGAGCGAGAACATGAGGGAGAAAGTCAGGAACGAGAGGGGTGCGTTCACTCATGGAGACGGTGGGACAGAACTAATGGGAGATCACCAACTCCAGTTGGAATGGGACTGATGGATCATGCGACCAAACCCGTCTCTCTGAGTGTGGCCAACAGCGGGGGCTGACTGAGAAGCAAAGGACAATGGCTCTGGGCTCTGATTGTTCTTCATGGACGGGCTCTGTGGGAGCCTTCTCAGCTTGGTCGATCACCTTCCTGGACCTGGGGGGAGTTGGGAGGACCTTGGTCTTAGCATAGAGTGGGGAACCCTGATGGCTCCTTGGCCTTGAGAGGGAGGGAGGGGAGGTATGGGTGGAGGGGAGGGGAGGGAAGGGGGAGAAGGAGGGGAGAGAAAGGGGAGAAGGAGGGGAGGGAGGGGGGAGGAGGAGGGAAGGAGATGGAAATTTTTAAATATAAAAAAAAATAAACCATGAGAAAAAAAATGGCCAAAGTAATTACAAAGCACAGCATATTGTGGTGTTTATCTTATGCAAATAAATACAGTGCTTCTAAAAAAAAAAAAAGAATACAAACCATTTCCTAGCAAATGAGTTCAAAGAAAAAATAGAGTTGAGGAGAGAGACTAAAAAGGAAAAGAGTAGAGTAGCCTGAAGAGGGAGAGGAGAAATGGAGAAGTTGAGGAACTGAACTATAGGTGAGTTTGGTAAAGGACATATGGAAAAGTTCATTTAACTATTCATATTTTTCTCAATTTCTGGATGGTTGAAATAATCCCCAAATATGAACATATAAGACTTTCTTAGTATTTATTAATATTGTATATTAAAATGTTTTCCTTATTGTACTTCATAGGATAATATATAATAAAATGATAACACAGAATAAAAGGAAAACCATAAAGCAGTAAATTAAATGATCCCCAATAAGTGGAAATACTGGATTAAGTAGATACAATATACATAGCTCACAATATGTGGATGCATCTACATGAAATGCTAAAATACAAGTTTCAGAAAAAATATTTCAAAAAATAACAAAACAAAGTCAAAAGGTCCCTTAAAATTATTTAGTATATAATTTTCTTAAAATTTATAAAATAAGGTCAACAAAGTCAAAGCTAAAAAGCCAGGACAGCTCTGGAGTTTGCTATATACCAAAAAATATACTTGGATAATTTAAGTGATCTAAAACATTTCAAGGATAATTTAAGTGATCTAAAACATTTCAAGGATAATTTAAGTGATCTAAAACATTTCAAGTAAACCCTTTATGCACTATCCCTATAAAACATTATAGAAAAATGCATTTTATCCCATAGAAATTATGACTGCCACTTAATTATTTATTTAAAAACAGTATGTAATTATATATTGGATTATAAGTTTATAATATGAGGGATACAAAATAAACCCAATTTATTAAACTAGAAAATGCATTTCAATTGTAGTTAATCATTATTGTCATCCCACTTAACATGCCCTCATTTAATGTATTCTCTGATTTGCATTTCTCTATGACTAAGGATGTTGAACATTTCCTTAAGTATCCTCCAGCCATTTTAGATTCCTCTGTTGAGAATTATCTGTTAGTTCTGTACTCCATTTTATTGGATTATTTGTTCTTTTGACGACTAATTTCTTGAGTTCTTTGTATATTTTGGAGAAATGGGAACCCATTATGCGATTCTTCTTGAAGCAAACACACTCTTGGGAATTCACCGGCAAATTCTCCCTACGTACCAGGATGCATTCTGGTCCTTTGTCTCTTACCATCTTTTCCACTCCCTGTTCTGTGATGTTCCCTGATATTTACATGTGAAGGGTTCATTGGGAACAATTAATTTGGGTCTGAGCAATCCACAGATATTCGCCGAATTTTTTGTGGTCTCTAAATGGCTGAAAAATCTGGGCATTTTTTAACACTTCAATCTCTTCTCTCCATGCATAATGATTTAAACAGTGAATTCATACAGACACATATAAAGTGGCATCATGGTGCTAATGCTCTGTAATTAAACTTCTTTAATTGTTAGAATTCAAGACTCAAGATATAACTGCTTGCCTAGTAGCTCTTCTATGATGTCTGGTAAACTAGTATCACCAATTAATAAAAGACAAGGAAGATTGTTTATTCCTAAATTTCACCCTCTGCCCCATTTTCAAAAAATAAAGTATGTTGAACAGAGTAAAGTAAATTGAAATAATTTGTGTTAATTTTTCTTTATTACTTATCCTACACAGTCAACTCATTATCAACAAAATCAATCTCAAAAGCAGCCACCACTTTTGAGAAAATAACAAGTACAGGAGGAGTATAGCAATGAATAGGGAGAAAACTCAGGGGACTGCAGAACTATGGAAGTCAGGGTTATAACTTCAATTGAAAACAGAATGGTCAAGTCAATCAAATGTTGCTGAGAAGTTGAAATAAAAATTGTGGAGCAGATATTGAAAGACCATAGATTTTTGCTGTTGTTGCTGCTGAGAAAAGGGGAAAGTAGAATAATGGGGATCAAAGCTTAATTGGAGTGAACTGAACAGAGAAGATGTGAATGGAAGAGTAACCATTGTGTTACAGGTGTTTGCCCAAGGGTTTAAATTTTCTGAGAAACAAAGAAATGGTAAATAATTAGATAGAATTTTTAAGTCAAGAATGGTTTATTTTAATGAAAAGAAGATATAATGGAAATAGACTATTAATTATGTTACTTAAAATGATCCAGTTATGATGAAAAAATGAATAAATATGTAAGGGGGATCTAAGATAATGCAGTGGCAGATAGGGACCAGTAAAAAAGGATATGTTTCTATAAATGAAAAGACTTTATAATAATAAGAAAAAATGAGACAGATGTAGGACAATGTTGATGATGAATATCTTGGACTATGGCTTCTAGATTTGTCATTGTATTATGAGGAAGGTCATTTTTTTTCAGGACATGTTTTAGGGATTAAGTCCTGAGCATATAAAGAAGTTGAGTTAACAAAAAAGCACAGACGATAAAAGGAAATTTAAGTATATCAAAAAACTATATTCTCATATGTAGAATTTGAGTCTAAATTCTTTAGACATTTCCATATTTTTGACTGAAACATCAAAATTTCATACCACAGTTCATGGATTTTAAAAGAAGAAGCATTGTTACATATTTTCTTTACTGTATGTTCAAACTAACAATGGTTCACAAATGAAATAACATCAACATAGGCAAACCATTTAGTCATTTTCTATACCTATCTATTTCTGTATAGAGATGTCAAAATTTAATTTGATGATATAAAGAAATTAATATTTAAATGTGGTAGAAACTGTGTCCAAAGCAAAAAACTTTCTATCATTCTGTGGATTACTACTACATGATGATTGAGCATGATGTCTTAATATCAGGAGTATTCATTTAAAATTATATCAAGTAAACCAGTTGTATTTACGTACCAGCAGCAGTGGCTGAAATTGTTTGTCTTCCCTTTAGCATTTTAATTTAGAGCTTTCTAAATGCAAATTAAGGGAAGTCTCTGCTCTGAAGATAGGGAGATGATTTTCCATTTTTAAATATCTCTACTGTATTAGTGGTGTTGTTTAATAGGTTCGCTATTTACAAAACACATTCATGCATGGCCCTCAAAATACTTTTCAAATATTAAAAAGCATAAATACAGTACTTTCTACTAAATTTTGAAAATGTTCTATTAAAACTATCCCCCAGAAAAGATCAAATATTACTATTTTAAATTATATATAAAGAATTGAATCCTTGTTTTTTGCAATCTGGGAGTGTGTGCGTGCATGCATGCGTGTACGTGTGTGTGTGTGTGTGTGTGTGTGTGTGTGTATACCAGAATGTTAAGTCCTCAGTCTAGGATATAAACATAAAATATATCCATAAAACTTAAAATATCCCAAGCTATAAAAGTTGCTGTGCTTTGCTCTCTGAATTCTAGGGTTTGTTTTAATAAAAGATATCTGAAGCACTCCATGGGCAAAGCTTTAAAGAAATCAGCTCTCCTCTTTACAAACTGAAGTATTTTGTATAAAATAACTAATGTAAGTCCTCTCAAATTGAAAAGCTAAACCTGACAAAGCTTGCTCACATTCACAAAGTGGCATTCAATCAAAAGGGAAGACAACTCTAACCTCACTAACATGAACAGTTGGAACATTATAAACTGTTTTGGCTGATAAAATTTTCTGTGATGCAGCACCTTGAATATGGCCTAAAGTTATTTGTTTGTTTGTTTTTAAAGATAGCATTCACTAAATTCATAAAAGTAAATAAGTGGTCTTGTGACTAATTTAGTTTAACAAGGGCCACCTACATGAGTCATGGAAAGGAACTGGTGGGTATATAATCAATAGAGATAGGAACAAAGAGGGAGAGGGAACAGTAATCAGAATGCACTATATACAAGTGCAGAACTGACAAACAAAATGAATAAAGTCAAATCATATTTTCAAATGCTTAAATTAGTAAATCTGAATTGAAAATATATATATTTTTTCAACTATAGATACTGTGAGATAAACAAGATTTTAAATTCTAAGATTAAAATACTGTGATTGTTTAAAACTGAAAATATTTTCAGTAGAGTTTTATTTACTTAAATAGATATAGATAAAAACAGAAAGATAGCTATCTAAGTAGGTAGGTAGGTAGGTAGGTAGGTAGGTATACGGACTGACAGATAGATAGATGGGCAAACAGACAGAGATATAATAGTTGGTACATAATAATTATATATATGAATGGACTACAGTGTGGTATTTCCATGCAGGCATATGAGAAACATATCAGGTTAGTCCAACATAGTAATACTTCAGACATGTATCATTTCTTCAAATTTGAGTAAAATTTGTCTTGCTATATGTTGGATATGAATAACCTCCAGTAGTGCCAGTGGTGAATGCCAATAGTGATATAATAATCAATAATCACTTGGTCCACAGCTAGGTGCTAATGGGAGCTGGTCAAACACACCAGTAACAAAAGCCTCTAAATCGGTGAATAAAAAAGAAACATTTTCTTTATAAATTTACTACCTTGATATCTGTAATGGAATGAAAAGTGATTAATACACATCTCTGTAAACTATTTTGATATAGTAAATTAATTGCTGTGGAGCACAGTTTTCCTGTGATACTGAATGTTGGTCATTGTTGTTCATATTCACCCAATGTACAGATTGATGACACTTCTCATACTCTCTCCCTATGAGTAGCCATTCCAGGATCTAACAATGAATTTTCTATTCTCTATTTAGGATTCACTTTTTAGATTATACATATAAAGTGAAAACATGAGGTGTCTGTACTTCTGTGTTTGACATGCATTAATTAGCATTATGTTCTCTAGTTCCTTCAACACTGAACAAATATTAGATCCTCCTTTGCTTTTATAACTTAATATGCATTGAAAGTACATCACATTTTGTTTATCTAATTAACTTTCTATTAACACATTGACTCTGTGAGAATATTATAATGAACACACAAATACAGATTCTATTTCATGTACAAAATTTGATGTAAAATGCATTCATTTTGATTTATATCAACTACTGTGTATTCCAAGTTTAGCATTACATTTATTCAATACAAACTCATTTATGTTCATTTATGTTGGTATTTATTACATTTTCTTTCAGTGCATAAACAATATGTTTGATTTGCGTAAAGAAACAAAAGCACTGCAATAGTTTTTCACTAATCAATACATATAGTGAAGAAATTCTACAAAGGAAAATATATGAAATAAACATGAATTTACTATTAACTTACATTTCCCCAGAACCAACGAAAATTAATTCTGAGAAAAACATCGATGTTCAGAATATAACTGTCAATTTATAATTGAAATTATAAAAAGAAAAACTCATCACAGAAAGAAAAAATGGCAACCCACTTCTCCACAAATGAGTATCTGAAACATAATTGGGTCATGACATTCCCATTTAATCTGAAGTGAACACTTTATAAGCAAAACACCCTGCTAGGAAATCACTCTCCCTTCTAAAGCCTTTTCTCATTTATTACCTCATTTTAACACTAGATATGCAAATACTGTCAATTTCCTATATCTTCTGTCCTTTGAATGTTTTACCATGGAAAGTTATCAATGAATGGTTACAGGGGGAAACATGTACCAATGAACGAAAGAACAAATGAGCCAAAGAAGGGCTAAATGTCATCAAGAGGTATTTAATAATCACTGCCAAACAGAGAAGACATTATTAATTTCTTAAAATCCATACAGATACAGTATACACTTATGTTCTCTAGTTCCTTCAACACTGAACAAACAATAGATCCTCCTTTTCTTTTATAGCTTAATATGCATGTGAAAGTACAATATTTTTTTTCCAATTAGGAAATGTTACCCATAGGTTAAAAACAAAACAAACAAAAACTTTTCAATATCATTGTTAAAACAGTGAACATGTGAAGATAAAATGTTATTATCATTTCTAATGAAAGGTTACAATCACCAAATGAAGGCATGAGCAGATACAAAACCCACTATGTGTATTATTGTTTTGATTTCTTAAATGCAGTACATATGTACCTACAACATGTATAAAATGCCAGTCTACATATTAAATTGAAAATACAAATACAGAATAATATGACTGAGATGTACATGAAAATTAAAATATATTTGATGCAAGCATAGACCTTACATCACCAGACAAGATACACTACTTTGTGGCATTCTTGGTCACAGCTCTGACATCTGATGATGTGAACTACAATCCTGACTTGTCAGAAGAGAATTATAGATTTCATTGGAAAGCTCCAATTATTTCTAGAAGTCAATTTACCAAGCTCACAAGCAATGGCCACAAAAAAAAACTGTTGTAGGGTTTATAAGTCAAATAACACCGAAATTAACTGAGATATACTTTAAGTTAAAGAAACTGTAAAAGCACTTTCTTTTATCTCACTATGTTTACAAACATTCAAATGTGTTTAATAAATGTTTTCCATATTAATGACTCAGAACAAATACAACTGTAAACATTTCAAAATGCTCGTCATACACATATTCATGTAGCTATGTGTACACACACAGGTGTACACGCACACACTTAAAATTTGAGTATTCAGAAAATCTTATCCTTAAAATTCTGAAATGGTAAAAATTTCGGAACTAAAGTGTTGAGTAAAACGTTACATGTTTAGTCTCTATTATTACATCTCTCTAGTATAATGTCTACCAACGAATCACCAAGTTTGAGAGTGCAAACAAAAACAGCGTGTCTTGATTTCTCTCATGTAAGGAATGACAATTTTAAACCATCAGCTTTAAGGGTCATTTCCACTTTGATATGCTTCAGTTTCATAACATAGCTCTGACCCCCTTAATTTCAAAATATTTGCCTGTCCTCCATGCTGACTAGTACATTCACAACCACAAGAGTTCCAAGGTACTAAATGTGCATTAATAGAGATCTCCTTCCTGAAGCAGGAAAAACTGGCTCAGTACCAACTACAAAGATGAAACTTAGGAGTGGATTGAAATCCTGCCAAGAGACTGTCACAGATGGAGACTCAAGAAGGAGAGTATGAAAATAACACATCCAACTCCATTTGAATGGAAGCCAGGGATAATGAATAGCACAACTTGGATAATTTCTCTTGAGCCTGTCTATATTAGGGTTATTATATGCCACTCAGTTACGGATGTAACTAAAGTATAACTTCTAAGTTGTAAAAAAAATTCTTGTTTATATAGCTCCATCAATTATTATCATAACAAAATCAATGATATATCTTAAAGATACCTTAAAGCCCAATTAATAAAGAAAGAATATCTGAGTAAAAAACTACCAACTGTAACAAAGGCAATGAGGGGTTAATATAAGCATGTAAGATCACTAGGAAATAAGAAAAATTATACCACTCTAATACGAAATGCCTAAAATATAGAACCACTACAACCACTGGCCTGGCAGGGAATCTGCAACAGTTCAATACTGGCACTTATATCTTGGGGGAAACCAACAGATGTCTGCTAGGACGTAAGGCCTGCTTAATAGGAGAGAGCTCATGCATGGTACTATAAACCTACGAACTACTCTTGGCTAAACTTATAAACCACTCTTGGCTCTAAAAGAGAACATAGTATTGCCATTTTCCCAAAACTAATATAGCATGTAACTCTCTTCGAAATACTTATCCTTATACCCACAGGTATGTGAAGCTCTCATGTCTCATAAAAGAAGCTTCTACAGAGAACCGCAATGGTCAATATGCAGAGAATATGTGACCTTGGTGTATAGGTCTCGAATTTACACATATATAGCACAGCATGGACAAGTAAGTTTTTGAGAACATTTTAGGAGAGGGAGTATGTTAAGAGCTAGGCAGTGGCTCTACACAGAAAAAGGGTGCTGTCTGTTCTCACAAACTCTCAATAACAGTTACATAAACAAGAACTACATAATAACCAAACCAATCAACATGACAATATGGATGAGGGAACTTCACTAGGTCACATGCCTAGATGAAAAGCTACAGGTAGTTAATGTCTGGTGAATGAGGGGGACTGCATTTCTCTTGGAATGATCCTCATGATAGTCTATCAAATCCCAGTGGTCAGTTATTTCCCTGTATGTACTCTACAGACTTTACTTGTATATATGAACAAAAATTAAATGAATGCAGTAGGTTGTTGTAACATTAATTATAAAAAGTCAGAAATTTGTCAGGGGGAAATGGAAGGGATAATGTAAGTGTGTTCATACAAAGAACCAGTCTGACTCATGGTTTACCTCTGGCTAGTCAACTCCCAAGAGGTAGCACAATAGTCAAATGAATAGATCACTGACTTGTTTAGACCAGGATATATAAAATGCTGATCATTTATACCTTTATTCTAATATTGTAGTTTATTTCACCATCACTAATAATTCACCACACCACTTACATAATTCCCTGTGCACGAGCTGTGAGTTCATGTACCACGTGCAGTCTATTTCACTGCTAGTCAGCACAGTCCTATGCCACTTTATTCTATTCTATTCTATTACTCTCACTCTAATTTTACTTGTGAAAAATAGTGAATTTCCTTTCATATGAACTTCTATAGCAGTTTATAAGATATTTGGCAAAACAAAATACAAAAAATGTTACAAATGTAAAATAAAAATGAGATTTTAACATTCAGTATTTTAACATAAAAGTATGTATTTGACAATCCAATTTCAAATTGTTTTGAAGAATAGGAGGAGTGAGAAAATAACAATTCCAGAAACTAGATGTGTTTACTCTGTTTTGTTTTATTTTTGGAATAGGGTTTCTCTGTGTGCTATCCTGGGACTTGCTTTGTAGACGAGGCTGTCAGAACTCAGAGACCCGCCTGCCTCTGCCTTCAGAGTGCTGTGATTAAGGTGTACACTACCATCACCACCTGGCAAGTTTTTTTGTGTGTGTGTTTGTGTTGTTTCTTAGTTTTTATATTCCAAATAAAGTTTTCCCTCTCACCCCTCTTCCCAGTTCTACCTGCCTCTCCTCCCAACCCCCTCCCATTCCTCCTCCACTGTTTGCATTTAAATACAGGCAGGCCTACCATAGATATCAGCCAGCCATGGTATATCAAGTTGCATTGAAACTTACACTTTGAATTCTCACATGTAATTTTTAAATGTGAAATTAAGGGAGAAAGCATTTTCACTAAATGCCTAATATCCAAATGAGTATTATAACCTTGAATTTTAAAAATTTCAATTAGAATTAAATCAATTTAAAATTTCATTCCACATACAAGTATCACTGCCAAAGCTACATAAAATTTCTAAGCAGTTAAAACCAAGCTCTGTGCCTCTGACTTGAGGTGCATTTCTGGAATATAGTATTCCCATGTTACCTTATTAAAATGCAAGATTATTTTTAATATCTAGTGTTTATCTACTAAGAGACCAAGTTCAAAGTCTTTGTTAATTAGTTGACTAGTTATCTTAAGGACATTGCTTGTTCCCTACCAAATGTATTTCAGATGTTGTAGGAAATGGGCCAATATTCACTTGATCATCCTATTTTATGATCTACAACCTCTTTTTTGGCTATAGATATCGAGACTTTGCAGATTCAAAAAGTTAAAATACTATTTTAAAATTCTTTATACAGCATAACTCCTGAATTTCTCTTCATTAACATCATGCAAAAATCATTCCCAATAATGAAGGACTCCAATAGATCAAGACGACTTATATGAATGTATTCATATTTCATGCTAATTAGTCCCTGTACATGTAATCTCTCTCCCTGGTGTGTCCAGTACATGTGTCTCTGTCCTAGATTGCTCATTAAATCTGCTATACTTCATTTAAACACTGCATCACTGTGACTGAATTAGACATTTCACAATCCAAGGCCTGTGATTTCTTCCTCTGTGCATTTCTTACGCAAGCTTATAAGCAAAGCTCTGGTAACACTGATACAATGCATACAGCAGTTGCTATGTCCTGTAAGTATATAAAGAAGTTTATCATAAAGGTAGTCTGGTATCAGCAATGCCTCCATTTTGTATGCAGGTAATATACCCAGTATCTGACAAGGTTTGAGAAGTAGCAATCCTTATTCTTTTTAATGGGGACCTCTGAGACCAACATTGTCTAGAAAAATACCATGCTCACTGTTGTATAGAGACTTTTCCTAGATTACTGCATCCAGCATACACACACACACACACACACACACACACACACACACAGTTTTTAAAAAAATTCAAGTTACAAAAAGTTTGCAGGAGAATACAATCATAATATATTTCTGCCTGAACTATAATGGTCTGAGACTATTTTTTTTATGCGTGACAGAAGGAGGTTATGTGAAAATAGCACAATGGTGCAAAGGTCTCAAGTGTGGATGAATTTTTAAATCATTACATGGTGATAGTTTGATTTCTATATTATTTTCTAGTCCAGTATAATGAAAGAACACTGCTGGAGGATGAAGTTTTGACTTTTTATTCAAAATCAGTTCTGTATAATCTCAAGATAAGATATTTTGCAGACTTGAAAATTCCACACTGATTGTTACTTTCCTATATTTTTAGAACTATAGGATAACAACAACAAAAGCCTATGTCTACAATATATAATTTTTTGAAGACTAATATACATCATAATTGTGCTTACTCAGAATATATTTGAAATTATTAATCATTTAAATACATGCAAATGAAAACAGACTGCAAAATTTACAATACTTGTCAATCACTTTTATTTTCATATTAATTTCTGTTTGTAAAGTATAACAACGTACTATCAGGAAAAATCTGTACTTTCTTGTGTTTTCATTTGTAGCATTAATAAAATATATTTTCTCTTAGGTTTAAGTCCTAAAGCACTATCACTAACAAATGAACACATTAACAATTATGAAACTATTTTTAAAAACCAAAATAATCATTTCAAATTTTAAATAGTTGAAATACCTCCTAAATCATTAGAAACAAGGAAGTAATATTTTCATTTTATTACATTCTCAGAGAAGACACAGCTTCCCTTCCCTATGGATTACTGGGAAAATTTGAATATCAAATGGAAGGGGGTTGTCATCAAATAAAATTAAATTAAACCACGTTTATATATCTATTTTCAATGTAGGATTTTTTAATTCAATACCTGTTCATAAATTTAGAATTGTGAAGATACGAATTTAATCACATTTATGAGTAAAGAGCTTGAAAGTTATCTTGACTCACCAAAAACTTAAAACAAAAAATACTACTCGTAACTCTGAAGGCAGAAGTAGGTACACCTCTTTGAGTTTGAGGCCATCCTACTACTTATAGCAACTTCTAGGCCAGCCAGGGCTACATAGTGAGAGCTTGTCTTAAAACAAGCAAACAAAAACACGTGTAAGTATGACAAAGTTACAGCAGTAGAACACAATCTTTATATAAATGACTCATTTTTAACCCTTTGCTTTTAAACATCCCTAAAGAAACTGTGATTATGGGCATTGTTTGTGTAGTAAAACATTCTCTATTGATTCAGTTTGCTTAAACACATTAACTTATAGAACACATTATCATTTTAGAGAGAAAAGGATGAAGAGAGTATAAAAAGAAATGCCCATAAGGTGAACACTAGAAGAAGTAATGGAGATGAACTTTTAAAGAGACATTTACTAGCATTCTAACATAACTGACAGTTTATTAGACTTGGTATTTTCCTGGTCTCCAGTGTTATTGTCTTAATTTGGAAAGAAGCTGATTTTGAAAGTCCAGATTTCAATGTTAAACAATTTAATCTGTTTTTAAGTGTTTCTTAATCATACAGATAAAAACCTCACATTTTAATTTCTCAACATGGAATTGGTACATAATATAGAAGTATTTATGGATATGTAAATATATCTGAAGAACAAATAGTCTCACAGCAATTTAGTATCACACTATGAACTTGTTTACTATCACACTATGAACACACTATGTTATTGCACTGTGTTGTGGGAAGTCTTAGTGATTGACAGTGTGATTAAGACTTTCAAAATCCAGAACCTAGAGCCTTGGAAAGGATAGAATATAATGGTTTCCACATGGTTTATATGGGTACAATAGTGTTTTGGGTTTTTTTTTGTTGTTGTTATTGTTTACAATGCTGCTCTTTGAATAGAGCAATGTTGAGTAAATGCTCTGTTAAGTAGCTGATGGTTCCAAATAGAAAACAAAAATATAAGTAAAATACACGACAACCAAAGTAGATATGCAAGACTCTCTTAAAGTAAGGAACTATATCCTTTAGATAAAACTAGAAGTATTATTATAGGGCTTTGCTTATAATTTAATAATAACATACATGCTACTGTATATTAAGCACTGAGTTGAATGTTCAGTAAACACACACATACACAGCCCTATAAATAAAAAGTTTTTACAAAGGATTTCAGAATATACTTTCTAAACAATGTTTTAAGAGACATATAGTAAATCAATTTATAATTGGAATAATTTCTATTATATTTCTTCTTTTTATTTTTTTTATTTTTTTTAAATGATTTATTTAACTTTATGTACATTGGTGTGAAGGTGTCAGATCTCGTGGAACTGCATTTTCAGACAGTTGTGAGCTGCCATGTGGGTGCTGGGAATTGAACCCGGGTCCTCTGGAAGAGCAGTCAGTGCTCTTAACCGCTGAGCCATCTCTCCAGCCCCCATATTTCTTGTTACAATAAAATTTCTACACTTGAGCCCTTTTGTTTCAAATGTAACATAACAGTAACGTAAGAGCAAAAATGTAAAGAGTTTAAAAATTAAGAATGTAAGATGATGAGAGAAATCCATCCACGTAATGGGTATTGTTAGTGATACACAATAGCAAAAATGTATAAACAACCCAAATGTTGTATGTCTTACAATACTATGATAACAACATATACCTAGAAAATATATTGTTTGTTTCAAAAGCTACAGAGAAAGGGCCCCACTTGTATGAACTATCCCAGAAGAGACTAACATTGAGATATAATAAATAAGCTGTGATTGTAGGGTCAAGCAATTAAGGTTAAAAGATGATGAGAACTACTAATAAGTAAAAGTTTCATTAAAACAGAAAAAAATAGCAAAACATTTCAATTTATTCAGAAGGTTTTGTGAAGAACAGTCTAAATACTAATGATAAAAAGAGACAACTAACAGAGGCCAGGGGGTTGGGCTCGGCAGGAATAGCACTTGCTTAGCATGCATGATCATGGGATCAAGCTCTGTAAAAACAAAACAAAAATGCTAGGCAGACCACTGAGAAGCTGGCTTTAGCAGAATACCAAACTGACAGGTGAAACTGTCAGGAGGCAGTGACAGCTGGTAGGTAATAAAGGTAGTAAATGTCATCACACTGAAAAGGACTAATCATGAACCTCCCAATCATTTAGGTGGAATAACAATAGATACATTGAAAACAATTCCATGATCATTTAAAGAATATTCTATGGGCTATTTTGACATCATTACTTCTATAATGAAATTACTTTGCTAATACCTTAAGAAGATTAAAGTAATATTTATGTAAATGAGCAAGCTTACACAAAACATTGCAACAGCATTTCACATACTGCTAGATTTTAAATTAAAAAATGAAGTTTGGGAGTTTTTGTGTTATGGTTATGAGTTAACTTACTATTTTTTCTTAAAAAGACTTAGATGTAATGGCATGCAAAATAAAAAGAAAACATTGGTAGATTCAATGTTTACATGGGACCCTGATGTTGAAAGCTCAGGCTTCCATTGGCATCACTGGAATGTTCACCTTTATACAGGTCCATTGTGCAGTGAGAAAATGGCAACTGATGGTCTCTAAATAAAAGGCTCCTTTTCCCTCAACAGAACCAGGTGCTCTCGAATAGCTACTGTTTGCACAGTGAGTTTCTAGACAAAACTTTACACAAAAGGAAAATACAAATAATTCCTAGGAGGCCTCCTCTGTAAATCTCCAGGACAACAGTCCAGCTGCAGCAATGCCATATGCGTCATTTTTAAGGTCAGTTTTGTATCAGTGACTTACTATTTATAAGACACACATCATGAAGAATTCAACATTTGGAGTTATAATTTTATTACTTGGTGAACATCTTAGGATAAGACCTTTAGTGCCAACAATCTTTTGTCTATGGTCACTTATACTTTTAACATAATCAAGTACTGCGAAGAACTACCTTTCTAGCACTATTTCCATTGCTCCCTCATATTTTAGACTAATCTAGTATCTTAAAAAGCAGTTAATGCATATTCTTTACTTACTTAGAAAAGGGAAAATTCAGATTTTCAGCTTATAAAAATTTAACATGCTATTATTATTTATTACAGTTCAGAATTCAAATTAATCATTATGCTACCCACTAGTTTACCTCTGCCCATAATTTTCCTAAACATTTATGATACTTAACATTAATGGAACTAGGAAATTCCTCTAAAATTACTATGAGAATGTGTAAAAAAATGATTGAATCACAACTTAACATCTGAAATTGTATCTACAGGTATTCCTGGACATTTATTTTGATACTCCAATAACACCACATGTGTTTATAATGGGATAAAATAGCAGTACTACAAGAATGTGTATATACATATTCTGATATATATATACTGATGACATACATCACACAGAATTTAACATCGAATGCAGTTGTGGGAACTCTTCCAGCCAATAGCCTTTTAAATATCAGCCCATTTTAGGCATTGTCTGATGTACTCTAAGTGCAGATGAAAACCCTGTGCAGGCTCCCTTTTCTGCTGGATTCAGTTTCCAGCTTCCAGCACAAACAGATGAGCATCTAGCTTTAAAATGAGTTTTGTCCCCAAATAAATAAACTTTTGTTATACTCCATTCTGGGCTATTGTGAAACACTTTAATATCCCTTCAGAATGCTACACTGAAAACAAGAGGAAGGAAAATGAATAATATCATTTGGTTTTCATGGTTCTTTTTATATAATACAACACCACTGGTGTCGTCTTGTAGAAGCATTATTAACAGTATAATTTATACTTAGCAAGTTCAACTGCAGAAGGAGTTCACAGGTATTCTAAATGTTGGTTGAGTAATAATTGGAAAAAAATCTTCTACATGTGAGGAAACAAAGCCATGCTGCCCATAAACCAATAACAGGATAACCAGAAGTTTCAAGAGGAAATCTATTAATCTGGGTAAAAATATTTTCTAAGTACTTAGAGGGCAACAAGAAAGTAGAACAACTAAGCTGAAAGATCAAGAGGGCCACCTGCAGTTTGAAAGTTAAAGATATGAAAATTCCTCAATCTCCTTAAAAATATTGTTTCTGAGGATGAATATCCCAGGAGCCTTAAGTTATACTTGATTAGAAAAGCATATAACTACATAATTTAGATTAATTAAAAATGCAATGCTTCATGGTTTGAGATCTATGATGTTTTCATTATGTTTAATTTTTACCTAAACATGAAGGCACTACACTATGAAATCATGTTTTGAGTAGTTATTATACTGGTTCCTCTTTATCTTTGGATGATATAGGTACAAGAACTATAACATAAATTGCTTTTGAATATGAATTAGGCAGTCATATTAGTCTGCATAAGAACAGCTTTCATCTTTTCCAGGCACCATCAAAATTCAAAGTTAATTAGACAAAATTCCACAACAGGACAAATACATATATGAACTCACAGAGATTGTGACAGCATACATAAGATCTGGACAGGTTAACATAAAACAGCAGAACAAAAAAGGGGAAGCATACATAAAGACCCACCCTTCACCAAGGGGTTGCTTGCAATTGGCAGAAGATGAGAAAGGGAATATAAATTTTCTTCAGTGAAGTGTCAGTGGGTCTAACTATCATACTCAAGGGAAGGTCCTATGCCTCAGGCCCCAGAGTAGTTATCCAACACAAAATGGAGTATTTTATAATGTATGTGTGTGTGGGTGTGTGACTTTTCAAGTTTTTATTTTTTCTTTCCTTTCTTAATTAGGTTTGGGGATTTTTGTTTGTTTAGTTGGTATTTTTTTAGAGAAAACTTGAAGTCCAGTTGGGCAGGAAATTGTGAAAGAGCTTTAGAGGAGGGTTACAGAGGAAAGAATATTATCAAAATATGTTACATAAAAAGTTTAACCCATTTTTTTTAAAAAAAATGTGTTATTTGCTTTGTTTAAGTCTCTATTTTCACATCTGGATGAGAAAGATGTTCAAATTCCTCTCATTTCACTCTAGCCCTATAAAAAGACTATTAATATCTTCATAAACCATGTGAGATACACTCTTAACTGGGGCTTGGTTACTGTATAAAGATTAAGTACTATCACAAGCTATCACTAAAGAGGATTCTGGAGTGTTAACACACGCATTGGTACTTGAGTTCACAGTATATCCTCAATTTTATGAGAGTCCTTAGAAATACTGATTCTAAATCAATATTACTCAAAGTTTTTAACATTCACATATACTGTGATAATTTTAAAGACTGTATATATTCAGGTCCAGGAGTACAGTAAGAAAAATATAAAAAGGGCACTGCACATCAAGGTCTCACCTACTCAAAAAAAAAGAGATTTGTTTTTCCAAGAGGCAAAGTCATGCTAAAGAATCAAGAGTTAAGTTTGACCACTCACACTCCAATAGTCTTTTGCATATGTTTATGTAACATCTGGCAGAGAATAATAAGAGCTACTGTAAAACTGCCTTCTCACCACAAACACACATCCAAAAGTTAATTACTACTTATTATAAGGGAGTTCCACAAGACACAGTCACAGGCAGGCATGCATACAATCCAAGAGTTTTACAGAAATCAAAATTGTGTTTGTGAGACAGCTCACTCAAGGGTATATTTACACTATGCTTCAAGATTATTCTCACTACAGAGGCTTTCAAATAATCACTCTGTCTAGTGCTAAAATGCATTGATAGTCAAGTCAGTGTTAACTAGATTTTCTGAACAGAAAGTGAATGGCTCAGCCATAATACTACACAGACAAGAGCTTGAATTGTCCTTGTCGTTTATTTTTTTTAATCCAGTGAATGTTGCAATTGAGTAAGGGAAGACTTAAAACACTGGAGTCTTGTTTGACATTAGCAATTTGATACATTCCTCCAAGGTTCTATTTCACATAATGATGTGACAATTATCTTTCCTGATTTTTATAACTTCACTAACAGCTTTCATTTTTAGAAGGCTTTTGATGTTGTCAGTAAAAACTATATTATTACTACTTGGAATAGAATAAAAATGTACAAACTAATATCATATTAAATGTAGCACAAATAATAAAAACTCAGAGTCAGATATTGGGGTTCAACCTGAAAAGCAGAAAAACAAAGCAGCCAAGCCACTACAGTAGTCTTACCTTTACCAAAGCTGGGTAACAGGAGACTAAGCTGACTAAACTGACTAAGCAGACTCAGCAGACTAAGCAAATCTCCTCCCAACTTATATTTCCTCTAGTGATGGGATTAAAGACTTGACTCACTACTACTGGGATTAAAAGTACACTATCACCTGGATTTGTTTTAGCATTGATCTTGTGTAGCCCAGATCAGCATTGAACTCATAGAGATCCATCTGCCTCTGTCTCCCAAATCCTGAAATTAAAAGTGTGTGCCACTACTGCCTGACCTCTAGTGATGTAGCTTTGCCCTTCTGATGTTTAGGCAAGCTTTATTTATTACAACATAAAATAAAATATCACTATAATATTTGGTACAAATTTGCAAGTAAAATAAAATTATTCAGATAATTATTTCAAAGAGGCTATACTGTGGGACAATGGTCTTGTACCCTATAAAGATTTGTCATTTGTATTGGTTTAATAAAATGCTGATTGGCTAATAGCCAGGCAGGAAGTATAGGTGGGGGGGGGACCAGAAAACGAGAATTCTGGAAAGAAGAAAGGCTAAGTCTGCAGTCTCAGAATGGTAAAAAAAAAATAAAGATACTCAGAAAATGATTTACAGGACTCTAGATTTTGTTTTAGTTGGAATAATGCCAGTCCAAAAATATTAGGTAAAAGCATTGCAAAAGTCGAAGAAAGAAATTTGGCATGTGAAGGAAGAATGAACAGGTGCTTTATAGTGGAGTGGTAGGGAAAAGAAACTATTTCACATGACAATAAAGTGGTAGATACATGCCATTATATGCTTGTCCAAACATAGAGAACCCCAATCTTAGTAACAGAGAAATGTGGAAGGAATAGATAAGAAAAAGCACAGTAACAGTTTCATTCAATTTTTCATGAACCTAAAACGACCATAAAATATTCTGCTAATTAAAACAATAAGATGATATAAATCATTTATGAGTAGTTAATTAAGTGCATGAGAATATCATAATTTCTATGAAAATTGCTTTACACAAAACATGATACAAAACAAAAATCTATGAAAAGTGCAAGCATAGTAGCAACTTCAAAGTAATAGCAAATACAGTTATTTCTTTGAAAAATACAATCTAAAACCAAAAAATGTAAAAAATAAAAACCTCAACTTTGTCCTGCAATATTGTTATGTGTAAGAGGGTTTCACTGAAGGATTCATGCTCCTTGGTTTAATGATATTAAGACGTAATAGGATCATTAAGACGTGGGGCCTAGAGGGAGTTTATATCTCTTTCTCTATGTATATGATGCCCTCATCTGGCATGCATTCTTACAGTACAATTATCTGCAACTGTTGTGCAAGAAAATACAGCATTCCCAGACATGGTGGTATGATGACTGAACTTTGAGTCTTCCAAATGTAAAACTTAATAAACTAATTTTATTTATAATAAACTCAGCCTCATTTATTTTGTTAAAGTAAAAGGAAATGGACTCATGTACTTACTTTGAAATGGTTGACTACATATTTCAAAGTTAGACCAAACTCTGTATATGTGTATATATTCTATTCTTAACTTGTAAAATGCTAGGTTTTCCTGAACTCTGTACAAATAAGAAATAAAATTAGAGGCTTCTTAACTTATCAGTAAGATGTAGTTTATTATTTTTTAAAGATTTATTTATTTATTAAGCATACAATGTACTGCTGGCAAGGAAGGCACCAGATCTCATTAAAGATGGTTGTGAGCCACCATGTGGTTGCTGGGAATTGAACTCGGGACCTCTGGAAGAGCAGTCAGTGCTCTTACCCTCTGAGCCATCTCTCCAGCCCTCTAGTTTATTATTTTTTTAAAAATTCATTTATTTATAAGAAATCGTTGTCTGTATTTACACTACATGCTAGAAGAGGGCATCAGGTCTCACTATAGATGGTTGTGAGCCACCATGTGGTTGCTGGGAATGGAACTCAGAACCTCTGGAAGACCAGTCAGTGCTCTTAACACTGAATCATCTTCCAAGCTCCTGTTCTCTACTTTATTTAAAATGACTAATCAACAACATATGTGAAAATATGTGAAAATATGTGAGCATGAAATATTGGTATCAAGTGTCTAAATTCTTCACAATCTTATGTTTAAGCATATCTTGTGCTAGCTAACAACTTAAAACAGGTTTTGTAAGCAACAATTCCCTTGCTCACCTTGCTAACTAAGTTTCTGATGTGTGTGTGTGTGTGCGCGCGCGCGCGCACACGCTTCTCTCAAGTCCTGGATAGTCACCATTCTATATCTTGGCAGAAAATTTGAAGTGAAAATAATCTATGGCAGGTCACATTCATTCACATGCTTTTTTCTCCTTTTATTGAGATTATCTGGGCTCCACAAAAAAGTAATAAATAAATAAATAAATAAATAAATAAATAAACTAAAAATTTGTCATTAAATAAGGAAAGAGGCATTAGGAATTCTTTCTTTTTTTTGTAAGTCACAACACTGTAACCTTCTATTTATTTAATCTGAATAACACTGAAAAATGTGGGGAAAAAAGTGCTACTCAAACTCCTTACTAGGGATGCACCTACTCCTCATGGAAGAAACTTGGCAGCATTATTCCATTGTGTGAAAAGTGTTTTTGTCTTGAAAAGACAAATGAAAAAGAGCATAACCTCCACTGAAATAGCCAGTTGTTCACAAGATATACTTTAAAATATATACAATCTCTTTAATTATAAAGTATGATGATTACTCCAAATTGTCCTTGATAGTACAAAGAATGGTTCATGATGTATTCTCAAATAAGAGGTGAGGAAAGTATTATAAAATAAGAGGCCAAGAATGATATTAATTTTGTATTTCCAGATGTTTAACTTTCTGCTTAATTACATAAACTCATAGACTACATGAGATGTTCTCTAAGACTTATGAGAATAACTTAACCTCTAGAAAAGCCACACACTATATTTCTAATGAAGTAACCACTGGTTTTTGTATTATGAAAAGAAAGATTAAACGTGATTTCACACTTGGAGAACTGCACCACCTATAAATATAGATGAAAACAAGAAAAACGATTTATCAATAGCATTTGGGGAGCTCATGGTGTGTTTTAAGATATTCCCTTTTTAAAGGTTTCCAATCTGAGGATATTATATCTGTACTACACAGCTAACTGTAAGCCCTTGTATAATTAGTAAGAAAGTTCTCACAAAAATGCTAAGTGGCTTTTAAACACATTCATAGCAACAAAACTACTTAAATATATTTTCCTCAGAACTAAAGACAGTATGCAAGAATGGACCAAATTATACTTAGAGTATAGCTCATAATTTTCTTGTATATATACCATTCTCTGAAAACTGGTATGAAGAGAGTTTTCAAGGATGTGGTTGCTTTAACTGAAGAAACAACCACATTGAGTAAACACATGAAGGAATGTGCATATGAGTTAACAGGGCCAAAAAAAAAAATCAAAAAAGGAAAGAAAGAGGAAAAAGATCAGAATATAAAATACACTTACAGTAAGAATCTTAAAAGGATTTACCTAAGCTAGGTCACTTAATCCATGAATGCAGGTAGAAAAGACAAGGGAAATTTCAAAATTCAACCACTTTTATTGTACATCAGTGAAAATCAAAATAAGATGCTATAAAATAAAGCACAAATGGATTTATGTAAGCAAAAACACACATAGACTAGAAACTAACATAATAAAAAAATCTGCAATTTCCAAATTAAAGCTGGTTCAGCATTTAAATTGGATTAACTCTAGCTTTGAAATATTTGGCTTCATTATATCTTTGCTTATTTTGTGAAACTTTACATTAATTCTATGATTTCTAAATATGTGAATGTGCTTCAGCATTCTCCTTCAGTTTAAAAATGTGATCACGACAAAATTCCACAGCTCAGCCTGTTTGGGCTCTGGGGACCTGGAATTGAGTGCACCCAGGCCGGTGGGAGGTCCCCTCCTTCATTTGACTGCCCAGGGCAAGGTAGGCCTTTGTCTGAGAGCTGCTTGGCCTGCAAGGGGACCTGACAGTCTGCCAGAGGATCCATCATTCTTTGGGGTGTCCTGCTCCAGTTCTAAGGCCATCCACCCAAAGGGGTCAGACTCTGGCCTCCAGGCAGGTCTGAGGATTCCTGTGGAGGGGTGCGGGCTCCTTCAGATTGTGCTGCCAGGTTCGCTGTGTGGTATTCCATCCCGCCCTGCCCCCACCTTGGCCCTTTTGTCTGGGCTGCGACCCTGGGCTGCCTGGAATCCCTGATCCTGTGCCCTGACATTCCATCTGAACTGGTGAGTGAATGCGGACCCTGGGGCAACCTGCCCTGGAAGAGAGCACAGACCCCCTACCCCCACTTCCCTCTGCAGGCTTGTGTCGGTTTCTCCCTTCCCTGTGTGTCTCCCAAGCTTTCCCTAGTGTTCTCAGGTGTCCTGCTCCTGTTCTAAGGCCATCCACCCAAAGGAGTCAGACCCTGGCCTCCAGGCAGGTCTGAGGATTCCTGCAAGGGAGTGTGGGCTTCTTCAGATTGTGACGCAAAGAATAGGTCCTCCTCTGGCACTGGGGAGATCCAACCAGTTTCAGTCACAGCAATTATTGGTCTAGGACACCAAACACCTCCGCGCTCCTTTTGAAGGAAGAGATGGGCAGGCGCCAATGCAGGAGCTCCTCCAACAACATGAAAGGCAACATGACATCACCACAAGCCAGACATCCCGAAACAACAAGAATTGAACACCCTACCCCAGAAGATATAGAAGAAACTGACATTAAACAGTACTTTATGAAAATAATAGAGGACCTTAAACAGGAGGTAAAAAACTGCCATAAAGAAATGGAGATGACAAACAAAAAGGTAGACGAAATAAATAAATCTCTCAAAGATACCCAAGAAAAACAAGAAAAACAAGAAAAAGCAATCAAACAGGTAAGGGAAACAGTACAAGACCTGATAAATGAAATGGAGGTATTGAAGAAAACACAATCTGAGGGACGACTGGAAATGGAAACTCTGAGTAAACGAACAGAAACTTCAGAGACAAGTATTTCCAACCGAATACAAGAGATGGAAGAAAGAATCTCGGACTCTGAAGATACTATAGAGGAAATAAACTCACAGATTAAAGAACTAAACAAATCTAACAAATTCTTAACACAAAACATTCAGGAAATCTGGGACACCATGAAAAGACCAAACCTAAGAATAATTGGGGTAGAAGAAGGAGAAGAATTACAACTCAAAGGCCCAGAAAACATATTCAACAAAATTATAGAAGAAAACTTCCCCAACCTAAAGAAGGATGTTCCTATGAAGGTACAAGAAGCCTACAGAACACCAAATAGACTGGATCAAAAGAAAGCATCCCCACGCCATATAATAATCAAAACACAAAACATACAGAATAAAGAACAGATATTAAGAGCTGCAAAGGAAAAAGGTCAAGTAACATATAAAGGGAAACCTATCAGAATTACACCTGATTTCTCAATGGAAACCATGAAAGCCAGAAGAGCTTGGATAGATGTGCTACAGACACTTAGGGAACATGGATGCAAGCCTAGACTATTATACCCAGCAAAGCTTGCATTCACCATTGATGGAGAAAACAAGATATTCCAGGACAAAAACAGATTTAAACAATACGCAGCCACAAATCCAGCCTTGCAGAAAGTAATAGAAGGAAAATCACAAACCAAGGAGTCCAACAACGCCGACAATAACTCAGGCATCTAGCGACCCTTCAACAGCACAACTAGAAGAAGGGAAACACACAAACTCTACTACTAAAAATGACTGAAGTTAACAACCACTGGTCATTAATATCACTTAATATCAATGGACTCAATTCACCTATAAAAAGGCACAGGCTAAGAGACTGGATACGAAAACAGAATCCAACATTTTGCTGTTTACAAGAAACACACCTCAACCACAAAGACAGACATCTACTCAGAGTAAAGGGTTGGGAAAAGGTTTATCAAGCAAATGGCCCTAAGAAACAAGCGGGTGTGGCCATACTAATTTCCAACAAAGTTGACTTCAAACTAAAATCAATCAGAAGAGATGGAAAGGGACACTTTATACTCATAACAGGAAAAATCCATCAGAATGAAGTCTCAATCCTGAATATCTATGCCCCTAATATAAAAGCTCCCACTTATGTAAAAGAAACACTTCTAGAACTCAAGGCAGCCATCAAACCACACACACTAATAGTTGTAGACTTCAACACTCCTCTCTCACCAATGGACAGGTCAATCAGGCAGAAACCTAACAGAGAATTGAAAGACTTAATGGAGGTAATGAACCAAATGGACTTAACAGACATCTATAGAACATTCCACCCAAATAGGAAAGAATATACCTTCTTCTCTGCGGCTCATGGAACCTTTTCGAAAATTGACCATATACTTGGTAACAAAGCAAACTTCCACAGTTACAAAAAAATATTAGTAACCACCTGTGTCTTATCGGATCACCATGGATTAAAATTAGAATTCAACAACAATGCTACCACCAGAAAACCCACAAACTCATGGAAACTGAACAGTCAACTACTGACCCACACCTGGGTCAAGGAAGAAATAAAGAAAGAAATTAAAGTCTTTCTTGAATTTAATGAAAACAAAGACACAACATACTCAAACCTATGGGACACAATGAAAACAGTGCTAAGAGGAAAGTTCATAGCACTAGGTGCCCACTTAAAGAAAACGGAGAAAGCGCTCATTGGTGACTTAACAGCACACCTGAAAGCTCTGGAAAAAAAAGAAGCAGACTCACCTAGGAGAAGTAGAAGACTGGAAATAATCAAATTGAGGGCAGAAATCAACAAAATAGAAACACAGAAAACAATCCAAAGAATCAATGAAACAAGAAGCTGGTTCTTGGAGAAAATCAACAAGATTGACAAACCCTTAGCCAAACTAATCAAACGGCAGAGGGAGAACACGCAAATTAATAAGATCAGAAATGAAAAGGGGGACATAACCACAGACACAGAGGAAATTCAGAAAATCATTAGATCTTACTACAAAAGCCTGTATGCCACAAAATTGGAAAATGTAAAAGAAATGGACAGTTTTTTAGATAAATACCATATACCAAAGTTAAACCAGGACCACGTAAATGCTCTAAATCGTCCTGTTAGTCGCGAAGAATTAGAAACTGTTATCAGAAACCTCCCTACCAAAAAGAGCCCAGGACCAGATGGTTTCAATGCGGAATTCTACCAGAACTTCCAAGAAGACCTAATACCTATACTCCTTAAGGTATTTCATAATATAGAAACACAAGAGTCACTGCCAAATTCCTTCTATGAAGCTACAGTTACCCTGATACCTAAACCACACAAAGACTCAATCAAGAAAGAGAATTACAGGCCAATCTCACTCATGAACATTGACGCAAAAATTCTCAATAAAATACTGGCAAACCGAATCCAAGAACACATTAGAAAAATTATCCATTACGATCAAGTAGGCTTCATCCCAGAGATGCAGGGCTGGTTCAACATACGAAAATCTATTAATGTAATCCATCATATAAACAAACTGAAGGAAAAAAACCATATGGTCATCTCATTAGATGCTGAAAAAGCATTTGACAAAATTCAGCACCCTTTTATGATAAAGGTCTTGGAGAGATTAGGGATACAAGGGTCATTCCTAAATATAATAAAAGCTATTTACAGCAAGCCGACAGCTAACATCAAATTAAACGGAGAGAAACTCAAGGCTATCCCACTAAATTCAGGAACACGACAAGGCTGTCCACTCTCTCCTTATCTCTTCAATATAGTGCTTGAAGTTCTAGCAATAGCAATAAGACAACATAAGGGAATCAAGGGGATTCAATTTGGAAAGGAAGAAGTTAAACTTTCATTATTTGCAGATGATATGATAGTATACATAAGCGACCCCAAAAACTCCACCAAAGAACTCCTACAGCTGATAAACTCCTTCAGTAACGTGGCAGGATACAAGATCAACTCCAAAAAATCAGTCGCCCTCCTATACACAAAGGATAAGGAAGCAGAGAGGGAAATCAGAGAAGTATCACCTTTCACAATAGCCACAAATAGCATAAGATATCTGGGAGTATCGCTAACCAAGGAAGTGAAGGATTTATTTGACAAGAACTTTAAGTCTTTGAAGAAAGAAATTGAAGAGGATACCAGAAAATGGAAGGATCTCCCCTGCTCGTGGATTGGGAGGATCAACATAGTAAAAATGGCAATTCTACCAAAAGCAATCTATAGATTCAATGCAATCCCAATCAAGGTCCCATTAAAATTCTTCACAGAGATTGAGAGGACAATAATCAACTTTATATGGAAAAACAAGAAACCCAGGATAGCCAAAAAAATCTTATACAATAAAGGTTCTTCTGGAGGCATTACCATCCCTGACTTCAAACTCTATTACAAAGCTACAGTATTGAAAACGGCTTGGTATTGGCATAAAAACAGAGAAGTTGACCAATGGAATCTTATAGAAGACCCGGATCTTAAACCACAAACCTATGAACACCTGATTTTTGATAAAGGAGCCAAAAGTACACAATGGAAGAAAGAGGGCATCTTCAACAAATGGTGCTGGCATAACTGGATGTCAACCTGTAGAAGAATGAAAGTAGATCCATATCTATCACCATGCACAAAACTCAAGTCCAAATGGATTAAAGACCTCAATATTAATTTGAACACATTGAGCTTGATAGAGGAGAAAGTGGGAAGTACTCTACAACAAATGGGCACAGGGAACCGTTTCCTATGCATAACCCCAGCTGCACAGACTTTAAGGGCAACATTGAATAAATGGGACCTCCTGAAGTTGAGCAGCTTCTGTAAAGCAAAGGATAGTGTCACTAAGACACAAAGGCAGCCTACTGACTGGGAAAAGATCTTCACCAACCCTGCAACTGACAAAGGTCTGATCTCTAAAATATATAAGGAATTCAAGAGACTAGACGGTAAAATGCCAATTAACCCAATTAAAAAATGGGGCGCTGAACTGAACAGAGAATTCTCAACAGAAGAAGTTCGAATGGCCAAAAGACACTTAAGGTCATGCTCAACCTCCCTAGCTATCAGGGAAATGCAAATCAAAACAACTTTGAGATATCATCTTACACCTGTCAGATTGGCTAAAATCCAAAACACCAATAATAACCTTTGCTGGAGAGGTTGTGGGGTAAGGGGCACACTCATCCATTGCTGGTGGGAATGCAAACTTGTGCAACCACTTTGGAAAGCAGTGTGGCGGTTTCTCAGGAAATTCGGGATCAACCTACCCCAGGACCCAGCAATTCCACTATTGGGAATCTACCCAAGAGATGCCCAATCATACAACAAAAGCATATGCTCATCTATGTTCATAGCAGCATTATTTGTAATAGCCAGATCCTGGAGACAGCCTAGATGCCCTTCAGTGGAAGAATGGATGAAGAAACTGTGGAATATATACATGCTAGAATACTACTCAGCGGTAAAAAACAATGACATCTTGAATTTTGCAGGCAAATGGATGGAAATAGAAAACACTATTCTGAGTGAGGTAACCCAGACCCATAAAGATGAACATGGGATGTACTCACTCATATTCGGTTTCTAGCCATAATTAAAGGATATCGAGCCTATAAATTTGGGATCCTTGAGAAGATAATAAGAAGGTGAACTCCCAAAAAAAGATATAGTAATCCTCCTGGATATTGGAAGTAGACACGATAGCCAGGCAAAATTGGGAACTTGAGGGTTGGGCAAGACTGGGCCAAGGGAAGATGGGGAGAGAAAAGTGTGAAGGGGAGAGCGGGGGGAGCTCGGAGGAATGGGGTGCTTGGGATATAGGAAGGGTGGATATGAGAGCAGGGAAGCATATATCTTAATTTAAGGAGCTACCTGAGGGTTGTCAAGAGACTTGACCCTAGAGGGGTTCCCAGGTTTCCAGGGAGACGCCCCCAGTTAGTTCCTTGGGCAGCTGAGGAGAGGGAGCCTGAAAAGGCCAGTTCCTATAGCCATACTGATGAATTTCTTGCATATCACCATAGAACCTCCACCTGGCGATAGATGAAGAAAATGACAGAGCCCCACCTTGGAGCACCGGACTGAGCTCCCAAGGTCCTGATGAGGAGCAGAAGGAGAGAGAACATGAGAAAGAAAGTCAGGACCGTGAGGGAACCTCCAGCTGGCGACAGATGGGGAAGGTGACTGAGCCCCACATTGGAGCACTGGACTGAGCTCCCAAGGTCCCGATGAGGAGCAGAAGGAGCGAGAACATGAGGGAGAAAGTCAGGAACGAGAGGGGTGCGTTCACTCATGGAAAGGGTGGGACAGAACTAATGGGAGATCACCAACTCCAGTTGGAATGGGACTGATGGATCATGCGACCAAACCCGTCTCTCTGAGTGTGGCCAACAGCGGGGGCTGACTGAGAAGCAAAGGACAATGGCTCTGGGCTCTGATTGTTCTTCATGGACAGGCTCTGTGGGAGCCTTCTCAGCTTGGTCGATCATCTTCCTGGACCTGGGGGGAGTTGGGAGGACCTTGGTCTTAGCATAGAGTGGGGAACCCTGATGGCTCCTTGGCCTTGAGAGGGAGGGAGGGGAGGTATGGGTGGAGGGGAGGGGAGGGAAGGGGGAGAAGGAGAGGAGAGAAGGGGGAGGAGGAGGGGAGGGAGGGGGGAAGAGGAGGGAAGGAGATGGAAATTTTTAAATATAAAAAAAATAAACCATAAAAAAAAGAATAAAAAAAAGGGGGGGGCTGGAGAGATGGCTCAGAGGTTAAGAGTACTGGCTGCTCTTCCAGAGGACCTGAGTTCAATTCCCAGCAACCACATGGTGGCTCAAAACCATCGATAATGAGATCTGGTGCCCTCTTCTGGTGTGCAGACAGAACACTGTGTGTATAATAAATAAATAAAAAAATCTTTAAAAAAAAGTGACAGCTTCCCAAACTTTAAAAAAAAAATAAATAAAAATGTGATCACAATCATATCATTAATGAAGAAGAATAAAATAGCTTCATTATAAATGACAATAAATGGGTTCTATGATAAATTTCTAAAAGATTAAAAATTGAAATAAAAGACAATGGAAAAATTGGATATATTTCTAAATTATATTCCTGCTTCAAACTGACATACTAATAAACATGAATAGCAACAGAAATGACATCCACTATTCATATAACACTTACTATGGGCCATATCTCTGTTCTCAGAATTTTCCTATCTTTATCTCTAATGAAAATGATAATTTGTTTGTGGACATTGATGAACTTAGACCAAAATCAATATTAAGATTTTTCTCCTATTTTACAAATTAAGAAATTCAGATATTTAGAGGGTATGTGACTTGCCGAAGGTCACTTGGCTAGGAAGTGGCAGAATGATTACAAAACCAGCATTTGGACTTCAGAGTTTTTTACTCTTATATCTGACACTGGGGCCTGGGAATCTCCTTTTTTTTTTTTTTCTTTCTCATGGTTTATTTTTTTTTTTATATTTAAAAATTTCCATCTCCTTCCCTCCTCCTAAAAATTTACTTATTTAGTATACAATATTCTGTCTGTGTCTATGCCTGAAGGTCAGAAGAGGGCACCAGACCCCATTGCAGATGGTTGTGAGCCACCATGTGGTTGCTGGGAATCGAACTCAGGACCTCTGGAAGAGCAGCCAGTGCTCTTCACCTCTGAGCCATCTCTCCAGCCCCCCCCCCTTTTTTTTGCTGTGGAAAAAGCAGCTGGTCTGTTGCAAGGAGTTTTTAACTGACAAATGTCTGTCTATACTGGGTTCTCAGAGAGTAGAAGCTAAGGAATTGATCTGATTCATGGACTCATAAATGTGGAAGCTCAGAATTTAGGGAGGGATTAGGAAAAAAAGATTAAAACATGTTTCATGAAAAAGAAAGAGAAAATTAGTGAGCAGAAATAGAGGCAAGGAGAAGTACACAACAAAATGTCAGAAATCAGAATTAAAAATAGACATTTGCTAGAATACTGAAATTAATAATAATAGTAACAATAACAATGACAAAGTCACTATAAGGAGCAAAGCCAAGAAAAGAATGATCCATTTTAACTGCATCAACTGGGTTCTCAGTTGAGAACCAGAAACTGAGAGTTTTGTCTATGAATTATTTTTTGTTTTTGTTTGTTCGTTTTAGTCATTCTATTTCATTCTCAACTACTACTTAATATTAAACACTAATCATTACCTCTTTTTCATCCTTTTTCCATGGCTCCTTCACAGAATTATTACTGTATATCTGATTTTGCTAATTTATTGGTTTAACTAAGGAGTAAGTTACTAGGAGCTAAGAAACTCTTAATAGCAGTGGGTATACCAAAGACAAGGATTGGTGGGCACTGATGACAGAGAAAAAGAATCTACAGGCTGATGTTCTCATGAAAACATATTTTAAAGGAGTCAAAGATCCCTTTTTTAATGCCACTTTTAATTCCATTTCTTTTCCATGCTTATTTTCCTGCCACAGTGGTATGTCTAATTACAGATCAATCTCAGGTAATGAATTACAGAAGTAGAATGACAAGCTTTCTATGATGGGCAGTAAGGGCTGAGTACTGTTAAAATTGTTTGCCTGCCGATGCTAGGAAGCTCCAGGAATCCAAGCTCACTCAGTAATTAAGAGACAAAGGTGTTATAGCCTTTAATTTCTTTAATGCTAGCACTTGGGCACCAAGTACTGAGGTACGAAAGGCACACTGACAAGCACAGGAAGTGACAGATGACAGCAAGGGAGATGACAAAATACCTACCAAAGGCAAACATTACAGCTATTAAGTGACAGCAGACTGGGACCATGAGCCTCTGCTGGTATTCTCTCTGTGCATTTCTATCTAACTGAAAACTGACAAGCAAGAACACAGCAGCTGTCCACCCCCTTTTCTCCATGGCTATTTTCTGCTCAATGAACACATGAAGGAAAGAGAGAGGTAGGCAGAGTTATTTCTCCAGACTCCTTGATTTTATCTGTGTTCAGTCAAAGGCTGTTCCTTTTTCCTGAGAAGATGTCCAGATAACAGTCCAAGGCAATGCTTAACTTTGAGCAACTTTTTAAAACAAATATCTGATAGTGTCCTGCAGAGACATCATCCTGTACTTTCAGTCTACTTTTCTGCAGCACATTTTCACTCATTCCCCAATGTCTAAGTTTATTTCTCTATTTTATATTTCATCAACAGTAGGGATTAGGCCTAAGCAATGTACACTCATATCCATAAAACTGGTGGTCTCCTACACACACACACACACACACACACACACACACACACACACACTCACGCACACACAGACACACACACACTTATTTATTTGCATGTGTGTTCCTCTGTGTATCGATATGCGCATATAGGGGAGTGCCCATAAAGGCCAGATGAGGGAATCATATTTTGTGGAAATGAAGTAGTTGTGAGCAACCCTGGGTAAGATGGGAACATAACTCCATCTCTGCAAAAGTAACATGTCCTTTAACCACTGAGTGATGTTGCCCGCCTTGCCATTTTTAACCTGAGGAAAACATGCAGAATCGTATGTTTCATTTGTTTGTTTTTGGTCATTTGTTTTTTCGAGACAGGGTCTCTCTGTGTAGCTCTGGCTGCCCAGGAGCCCTCTCTGTAGACCAGACAGGCCTTGAACTCATGGAGATCTGCCTACCTCTGCCTTCTGTATGGTTTTATATCTATTAATCACAATCATAAAACAGCCTTAATAAAAATTGCAAATTCCTTCAGACAAAGTCTTTGCTAACATTTGAAGAGATTAAATTTACCACACATGCCCATGCCTTCTTAACACTCCCAAGCATTCTGCAATCTATATGATTTTTCTCATTTATTATCAATAACAGCCATGTAAGGCACATATTATTAAACTCAACTTTGTGTCCCAAGCCTCAAAGCAGCTAAATGGCTCTCTTAAAAAAAGCATTTAAATCCATTTTTTTATTAATTCTGGTGATTTTCTCACACTTACGGAAATGCACTCTGAATATTCTACATATCACCAAAATAGCACATATCATTTTCCTGTACAATTATTTATAAAAATTGTTATAAGTCCTAAATTAAGGATGCCTCAAATGGAGAAGCTAAGTTATTTTATAATATTTATATTTTCGCTTCCATTCCAGGATATAAAATGGCTTACTGTGTGAACTTAACACGTGGACAAAGAATCCAAAATCAAACTGAGCGGCTCAATGCCCAGATCTGTCATTTCTGTTAGATCTTAGGGGAGTCACTTAACCATCTGGAGCATCAACTATTGAAATGTTTTTCCTAATTACCTTTCAAAATTATTATATACTTCAAAAAGATATGACGATTGAATGACAGATTATATGTAACACACTAAGTACAGTAAAATCATTCAATAAATATTATTGACTAGTATTTTTCTCATGGCTGACACAGTATTTCTCAAAACTATGTGTTTTAGCACCAAGATTATCTGAGAATACTTTCCCTAAAATACCTAAACCTATATAATTATGTCTTTTTTTTGCAATATGGCAAAATTCTCTTCATTTTTCAGAATCAAAATTACTCCCCAAATGAAACCTTTTCATCTGCCTCAAGCAAAATGAATATCCCCTAGGTAGTTCTCATACTTTAGCTATATGGATTCTGATATTATAATATAAAGTATTCTTCATCGCTATACTCGTTCAGTAGAATATAAACCCTTTCATGTGAGGAGTCACATTTATTGAGCTGAAATAAATCTGAACACATAATAGATACTCAGGAAGTATGAATAAATAAAACAAGTAAAGCCTAAGCAACATATCAAGTCCTTGTTAAAAAAAACTGTCAAAATCTATAAAGGAATAGTTTCAGATTCTTAATTAAAAACTGCCATGTGTACTCTAGTAATTCTTATCAATTATTATTTTGAAGGGAGAATAAATACAAAGTAAATAAATGGAGTTAGGAAAAAAGTTTTGCTTCTTGTCCTAAGATTTTTTAGAAACTAGAAAAAAATAAATAGAGATAAAAAACTTAAATAGGTTCATTATTAAAGACACACTTATGGAGAAATTAACACTGTGAAAAAAGATTGAAGACAGAAGGAAGGCTAGAAATGGGAAACAGAGCAGACAGGAAAAGAAAGAAGGGTGTGAGCCGGGCGGCGGTGGCGCATGCCTTTAATCCCAGCACTCGGGAGGCAGAGGCAGGCTGATCTCTGTGAGTTCAAGACCATCCTGGTCTACAAGAGCTAGTTCCAGGACAGGCTCCAAAGCTACAGAGAAACCCTGTCTCGAAAAAAACCTAAAAAAAAAGAAAGAAGGGTGTGAGGCTTGTATTTGAAAATCAGAATGAGAAAAAATAATGTGGCAATTTAAAATACGATACAGTGTTGCCTGGACTGAGGGTTCAAAATGGTAATGTTTTCACAGACAAAGGTAATTTCATAACATTAAAAGTATATACTTCGTTAATTATTTTCTTTTAAGACATCTTACTCTACCATTGCTTCATCTAGCTTTTTGGTGATTCTTGAAAAACATCAAAAAGAAAATTAAAAAGTGAAAAATTAAGGAAAGTTAGAAAGTAATTGATTCTATTCTATTTCATAATTACCTTGAAAATGATTACTCTAACAAATGCGTTAAAATAGAAAGAAAAAGAGAGTATATTTAGACCTTGACCCAAGAATTACTATCTTTCTATCTCCCATGGAATCAATATGACCTTGACCCAAGAATTACTATCTTACTATCTCCCATGGAATCAATATGATCTCACTTTAAGAAAGAGTTAGCATTAATAACTACATCATATCCAGGAGATATGATGCCATCTTCTGGCATCCAGGGTATCACGCAAGCACATGGTGCACAGAAACACACGTAGGCACAAACACATACACATAAAATGAACAAATCAATCTTTTAACTTAATACCTGCTGATATATCAAGTGAGCAACACAGTGACAAAAGCGAACTGATACTGATAAAATGACCACAGCTACATTAGATATGCATTAACTAACTCAAAAGCCCAAAGTAGATAACATTATTATCCCCAGTTCTTATCTTAAAAAATACAGAGAAATTATGGATATTACCTAGTATAAATTAGGCAGTGGAAGAAGAGAGCCTGAGCACTGAGAGTCAGTTCCATAATCTGCTTTCCTGTGATTACTTTTCTAATGAAATCTAACATGTCAATTGACATCAGTTTTCCTTTTTTTACCATGACTTCCTGCTAATACACAAGAAGTGGAAATAAAAAAAGCGAACTTCACTAATATTGATTATAGCATAAATTTCTGTCTTTAACATAAAAATGCAGCTAATCCACATAACTTAGTTTATTGTTTTAAGACTGTGAACCAAGGGATCTCTACTGAGACTAGATTGGTCTCCAATTAGAAGATCATCCTGTCTTTGCCTCCCCAATACAGATTACCAGGAATGAGCACCACACTGATTCGTGTCTAATTGTTATTTCCCAAAACAACTAGAAAATTAATATGTGTTTAGTTTCACTAAACAACAAAATTTACCAATATTAATGGAATATAGTTTTATAAACTAAAAATTATTAATCTATTATTCAGACACTATCATTTTTATCCAAATAGAAAAAAATAGAGGAACTGAATTGGTTGTAAGACAATGGTCATTTTTTTCAATCAAGTAACAGTCTACTCAGAAAATATGAGAATGAAATAAATTGGAAGGATGTACATGAGACAAGTAACACAGTTTACATTTTCTAAGCAGAAATGTCACAGCAGTTAAAGGTTAGAATATATAAATTGTCACTTTCACTGAGGAATAGCATGACTATATCTTCAGAATGCAACAACATAGTGAATAGTAATAATACAGTTAAATCATATGAAGCATTTCAGGATGTCTTTTACAGAAAAAAGCATTTATTTCCTTTACCAAAAGCTATCATTTAACAATGGTTACAGCATCCCTTATTTAATCTGATGAAACTAAGTCTGTACTAATGGACAATGACACGTGTAATGAAAACATCAATTGAATATATGATAGACAGATGTCTACTTTATACATTTGAGAACTAAATTCACCATTTCACTTTTAATGTTTATGTTTACCCATTGAAATCTATTCAAAGAATATTAAAAGTGTGACATTTAATATAATCAAAATTGATCACAATCTTTAGATAAAATAGGAAAATCTCACAATGATCAAAGACATTGAAGAACATTAACAAAATGGAGATAACTATAGAGGTGGGATATGAATGAAGCCCTATCTAGAGAAAGACGAATAACAGTTCAAGGTCTTCTGAAAACAAAGGAGCCTCAAAAAGGACTCATACAATTAAAATAGTTGAATATACAATCTATAGTTATCAGCAACCAGTAGCCTTATGATTCCTATACAGCATTCAAACTTTAATGAGATTACATGCATGTAAAAAAGTTGAAGATGTTTAGAATCATAAGATGGAAATGAGAAAACAAATAATAATAGCTATTATATTCTATCATTTCTTCATTATCTTTTATCATGGGCCTAGTTTGGAGTATGACTACAGGTCCATTTATGTATATTTAAGTTTAACCTAAATTTAAAAAATCATTGAGAGAAACACAAATTTCAACACATTTGTAATACCCAACTTCATATCATACACACACACACACACAAACACACACACACACACACACACACACACAGAGAGAGAGAGAGAGAGAGAGAGAGAGAGAGAGAGAGAGAGAGAGAGACATTGAGAATGATTCAAGTGCAGCAACTTATTAAATATGAATTCTGGCAGTGACCTAAAATTTGACACAACACACACTATAATTAAGGCAATATTTAATGAACTCGTGGTTTTTACTAAGAAAAATAATGAGTAAAATTTGGCCTTATCATTAGACACTTTCTTAACAAATGTGACAGTATTGTCAAGGAGAATTCAACTACCTAGTTAGTTTCTGTCAACATTTTACTGACAAAAATGCTCTAATAGAATCCTTGACCTTCAATACAGAGTTTAAATGCATCAAATACAAATCATTAAGTATTTGTCAAAAGCATACAATAACAATTTTGACATTTTACAAGGTCATTTTTCAGAAGCATAAATGAATAAAGGTTTCATTTTGTAAAATCACTAACATAACTTCTATTAAATTGTATAAAATTAAAATTAATAAGGTCAATCATATCCAATGTTTTCTTTTACTAGTCTCAAAAACTATGTGACAAAAATAATTTGAATCAAATTATGAATATTTTCTCATTCCCACCCATTACATTTCATTGTGAATGAAGCAGTCTAAGCATGAAACATCTACATGATGATTTGCTTCCAAGAGAACAAGTATGAATTGCAGAAAGCTTTAAGCATCTAACTATATTTGACGTCTAGATGGATAGCTATAACAAGTAAGTGTAAAATGTAATAATACATTATATTATATACCTAAGGTATAAACATGATAAAAAATATCTAATAATTTATCTTTAAGTTTTTCTTTTTAAGACTATTTAAAGAGAGCTATCTATTTTGATTGGGATTGTATTTATTCAGTTTTTGTGTGTGTTGGAAGTTTGTCCTTGCATGCTTTCAGAGATAGGTTTTCAAACATACTAGTCAATTAACATACCCTAGTCCCTTAGGTAGGTTTGCATTTTATGTGGATACCTGACTTCACAATTACTAACAAGGACATGACACTCAGAAACTGTACTCTTTAGGTATTAACTACCTTAAACTATATTAGACTACATTCAAATATTTAGTATTTAATAAAAGCAAGAACACATTTCATTCATTTGCCATTAGTCTCTTTTGCAAATACTCATTCATGAATACTGCAGTTAAGCATTATATATTAAGAAAACTTGTAAGATTTCCATGATGGTTTGGACCGGATTTTATTTCAATTAAATATCCATGAGAACATCTACCGAGGCTCGAAGTATGAGAAACAACAAGAAAGCAGAGGAAATAATAAAAATAGCAAAAATAAACAGAAATCCTTCTGTCTCGGCAAGGTTGTTATTTTAATATCTAAGCTATGTGCTTTTCTAGTAGTTGAACATCTCCAGCTACATATCATCCTCAATGTAATCAGGATTCATTCTTCCATTATCCTCCAAAATATTTTATTTCCTTTTTATTATCTCAATGAGTGTCATCATCTTCTGTGGTTGTAAACTCAACAAATTTTGATATGACTTGCATCCACTCTAACTTTGAACATGTACAGCTTAAAAAATATTTTCCACACTCAGAATAGTGTTTTCTATTTCCATCCATTTGCATGCAAAATTCAAGATGTCATTGTTTTTTACCACTGAGTAGTATTCTAGCATGTATATATTCCACAGTTTCTTCATCCATTCTTCCACTGAAGGGCATCTAGGTTGTTTCCAGGATCTGGCTATTACAAATAATGCTGCTATGAACATAGATGAGCAAATGCTTTTGTAGTATGATTGGGCATCTCTTGGGTAGATTCCCAATAGTGGGATTGCTGGGTCCTGGGGTAGGTTGATCCCGAATTTCCTGAGAAACCGCCACACTGCTTTCCAAAGTGGTTGCACAAGTGTGCATTCCCACCAGCAATGGATGAGTGTACCCCTTACCCCACAACCTCTCCAGCAAAGGTTATTATTGGTGTTTTGGATTTTAGCCAACCTGACAGGTGTAAGATGATATCTCAAAGTTGTTTTGATTTGCATTTCCCTGATAGCTAGGGAGGTTGAGCATGACCTTAAGTGTCTTTTGGCCATTTGAACTTCTTCTGTTGAGAATTCTCTGTTCAGTTCAGCACCCCATTTTTTAATTGGGTTCATTAGCATTTTACAGTCTAGTCTCTTGAGTTCCTTATATATTTTAGAGATCAGACCTTTGTCAGTTGCAGGGTTGGTGAAGATCTTTTCCCAGTCCGTAGGCTGCCTTTGTGTCTTAGTGACAATGTCCTTTGCTTTACAGAAGCTGCTCTGCTTCAGGAGGTCCCATTTATTCATTGTTGCCCTTAATAGACCCAAAAAGATGAACATGGGATGTACTCACTCATAATCGGTTTCTAGCCATAATTATAGGACATCGAGCCTATAATTTGGGATCCTTGAGAAGATAATAAGAAGGTGAACCCCCCAAAAAAGATATAGTAATCCTCCTGGATATTGGAAGTAGACACGATCGCAAGGCAAAAATTGGGAACTTGAGGGTTGGGCGAGACCGCGGCCAAGGGAAGATGGGGAGAGAAAAGCGTGAAGGGCAGAATGGGGGGAGCTCGGAGGAATGAGATGCTTGGGATGCAGGAAGGGTGGATATGGGAGCACGGAAGCATATATCTTAATTTAGGGAGCCACCTGAGGGTTGTCAAGAGACTTGACCCTAGAGGGGTTCCCAGGTTTCCAGGGAGACGCCCCCAGTTAGTTCCTTGGGCAGCTGAGGAGAGGGAGCCTGAAAAAGCCAGTTCCTATAGCCATACTGATGAATTTCTTGCATATCACCATAGAACCTCAACCTGGCGATAGATGAAGAAAATGACAGAGACCCACATTGGAGCACCGGACTGAGCTCCCAAGGTCCTGATGAGGAGCAGAAGGAGAGAGAACATGAGAAAGAAAGTCAGGACCGTGAGGGGTGCGTTCATCCATGGAGACGGTGGGACAGAACTAACGGGAGATCAGCAACTCCAGTTGGATTGGGACTGATGGAACATGAGACCAAACCAGACTCTCTGAATGTGGCCAACGGTGGAGGCTGACGGAGAAGCCAAGGACAAAGGCACTGATCTTTGACTATTCTGCATGGACAGGCTCTGTGGGAGCCTTCTCAGCTTGGTTGATCACCTTCCTGGACCAGGGGGGAGTTGGGAGGACCTTGGTCTTAACATAGAGTAGGGAACCCCGATGGCTCCTTGGCCTGAAAAGGGAGGGAGGGAGGGTATGGGGGGAGGGGAGGGGAGGGAAGGGGGAGTAAGAGGGGAGGAGATGGAAATTTTTTAAAAAAAAATAATATTTTCCATTTTGGAAAAATCTAAAATATTTTATTCTGTCTTCCTCAGATTTTATTGTCACAGAAATAGTCATTCTGTTTAAAATACTTTCAATCTTCTTGAAATAGTTCGCCCTTTGGCATATTTTCAGACATTTTCTTCAACTACTTTTTTGTTGGCATATCCTTTATTGGGTATTCCTCTTCTACACTTCCACAAAATTTTGGTATCTGAGGAAAATTCACAGGGACAGCACTGTTTTGTTTTTATTTGTTAGATTGGTTTGGACTCTTATTATTCATTTTCTCTCCTATGTCTTTAGATAATTCCAACTACATTCAAGACTTTAAATTTTAAGTATTTGATACAAGGTCTAACTATGTAGCAGAGCTTGGCCTGGAGTTCCATATGTAGCCCATGCTAGGCACAAAATTTCAATTCTCTTTCCTGAACATTTAAGTATCTTGGGATTACAGTCCTGTACCACTATAGGTAGCATCATTTCCATGGTGTTTAATGTGATACATGTATAGACTAGCCCTGAATCACAGTCTTTCTCTGACTCAAACTCAGACAGTCTTTTGAAACCAATTTACAATATATAATTACCCACAGCATGTGGTCATTCAAATTTCTTACTTTGGAAATTTGTTATATCAGGAGTTTAATTTGTTGTCCTCTTCCTTTCCATCATCGATCTTGTTATAGAAGAAGGTACAGGGGAATTATATTTTACCTCTTTATTCTTCTCTGTCACATTCTCTGGTTTACTAAGTCAGCAATAACTGTTAATTTCTCTCCAAAAGTTTACCTTCTTTCTCAACAATGCTAAGACATTATCATAGTTCAAATCAGTAAAATCTCAGAATTAGACTATATTTAAAAAGTACTGCTATCTACAGGTCCTTCATAAAACATCCTCCTTATTTGAAAAGTCTACTCATGTACTTTCTGTATAGCACACACACACACACACACACACACACACACACACACACACATTTTCCCATCTCTCTATTAGTACTACCCATGCCTGTCTATCCCTGCTATTCTATATCAGTCTGCTTCTCACATTCAAGTCTATTCATTTTGTATTCTGATACACTCAATTTAATCTGTGAGACCATAGGTTTTACAAGTATTCACTAGAGCATAGTGGTCTTAGCAGGGTGCTTGCAATTGGTGATAATGACTCCCAAATTCAGGATGCATCAGCAGCCAAAGATTCAGCAGAAAAACCACAGTCACATTAGCCCTTCTCCAACCCATGAGTGATTGCTCAGCCAAACACTGATTCATAATTTTTCATGAATAGTAAGAAAATGTTTTTCATGTCTCTCTATAGTAATCACAACAGTGTATTATAGCAGTTACTTGATATCACTACCTCCTTCCATTGTTTGAGCTCTAATTTGTTTTGATAACACACATTCTTTTAAATTTACAAAATGAAAAACTAATTTAGATTGCTAATGACACATTAATTGCGTCATTAGATCAAAAACACTCATTATACCTGAAATAAAAGGAACAAAAAACCCCTACTATTTAGAGAAGTGGCCAAAATCATTTTGAAATATGACTGTAGTTTCAAAGAGAAGGAAGCACAGCTGTGTGATACAGCATGATTGATGTTCTCCCTTACCATATAATATCTGTTACTGTTGAGAAAATTTGAGTGTAAATTCTTTTTCTCATATACTTCTTATTAGAAGTAAGTGCCAAAGATCCAAAAGGAATATTGCAAATTGCATGCCTTGTATTCAAAAGAAAAAGGTAAACTCTTCTGTTATGTGGTTTTATTATCCTGGTATTATGAGTGTCCTTTATCCAATTACCTTCTGACAGTTCTATTCAGGTTTAATGCCAACCAACCAGTGAAAATACTATTGTCAATAATCATCCTAGTTTAATTGGTCTGAATATATCCAAAGCCTAATACTCTGCCCATTAACATTTCAGGCCAGAAAATGGTCTAGCAGCATGCATAGAAAGTATATTCACCTATGCTTGGGGAACACATATCTATGAACTTTAAATTACTATTGCAAACTTCAGTGATTATGGAAATTCAGCTTGGATACACTTTCAATGTGCTCGATCACCAGCAAATACACCCACTAAAAGGAGATAGTGAGTAAAACAATTATTATTCCTCATATATTATTATACACCAGAACTTTTGTTTTTTCATTACTGCATTCCAGGTATGCTGGAGTAGGTATTCTTTCAAAACAAATGAGTTAAAATTTGAAGCACTACAAGTAATTGCACCAGTGGCTTCTACCATATCACAGACATAGGGATAGAGAATATACTGTGTTGGCCCTATGTATTCATACAAGGCAATAAATTAACTCAGCATTAGCAGAAAAAGCTGCATAGATTCTCTAAGAGACAGTGGCTATGGTTTTTTTTTTGGGGGGGGGGGAGGTCCGGCTACAGAGCATTTAAATGGGGCTTGTGAGCAGAGTATTACTAGTTGTTTAATGCCAACATAGACCTGCTGTATCCCTGGAGCTGGGATGGCTCACAGAGGTGGTGACCATGGCTCACAAAGGTGGTGAACATGCCTCAACAATGTTGGACTGGGTAGAACAAACAGGCAGGGTTGCTTACTTAGTCCTTGCCACCTCTGCTTGCCATTTTTAAGAAAGGCACTCCTCATCAGAAAATAATTAGATATGCAATAAACACAGATTCAGACAAAAATAAACCTCAGAATGGGTTGTGTTTTAAAATTTAAATAGGCTTGGGAGAGATAGGAAAAAGATTATAGACAGTTATAGAACAGCAAAAGAAATACAAAAGAGTAAAGACAGTCATAGATTAAAGGAGTAAAGAAAAATATGCCACTGATAAGAAGTTACTTTATCCATAGTACACAGTTAATGAAAAAGTGATGATATGTTGTAGAGCCTGATGAATAGTAAAAGATGAAACTTACGCAATTATGGAAATTCAAAAACTGTAACACAGTTTATAAAAGTTCATGAAATAGAATGCTTAGGTATTAATCATCATTGTCCTATTATTACATGTATTATCTTAGCAAGATAATTCATTTCTCTATGTCTTACTTTCTACATGTATAGAAGAAACAAATAATTGTAATCTCACACGGTTATAAAAAATAAAAAATGAGTTAACACACTTTGACACTGAGCATCAAACACCATATCAGAACACGCTATTATAATTGTCATTTATTTTCCATTTTCTATTTGTGAATGCATTTAATCTAGTTTTCTTTTTTAATGTAAAAAAACTGAAATCATTCACATGGATGTCAGGAGGTGTAAGAAATATAATTGAATATGGTATATGTTAAAATATAGCGTTACTGAGAAAGGAAATGCCAAGATATCATCCTGATTCCACAAATACTGCTCTGATAATCAAGGTGTTTATAATTGACAGGACAACATCAACCTCATTCACAACAATGAAAACAGATTAAGAACCTCTGATAACAGTCAGATTCCACTGATACTGGCATGATGATGAAGGTGAGTATCATTCCACAGGGTGTTATCCACTTTCTTCCTCCCAAAAGAGACAAAACTAAGATTTTTTTTTAGCAAAGTTAGTTTTCTGCGAGAAAGGGAAAGAAAGTTAATTAAGCAAAAGAATCAGCATATGAGAGTCAGAAAACACTGTAGTCTTTGTGGTGGGATGTAGATCTGAAAGTAGAGATACTTAACAAGTAGAGTAACTGGTGTAGAAGGTCATTCTGTCTATTGTTGCTTTGATTGGTTAAAAAAGGAACTGCCTTGGAGCCTATAATAGAGCTGTAGGGGAACGGAGTTAGGTGGGGGAAACTAAATGGCATGCTGTAATGAAAAAAGCAGAGTCAGAGAGATGATATATAGCCACTGAAGAGACAATGGGAATTTTACCTGGTAAGCCACTGCCACAGGACAATACACAGATTAATAAAGACCGCTTAAATTAAGACATAAGAGTTAGCCAATAAGAAGTTAGAGCTAATGGAACAAGCAGTGTTTTAATTAATAGAGTTTCTATGTGATTATTTTTGGGCTGGGTGGCTTGGATGAACAAGCAGTCCCTCATCCTACAAGTCACTATTGCCAAAGTTTAGTATCTCGTCAAAGTCCCAGAATGGAGTCCTTAGGTAAGGAACAATCAGAAGAAAACTGATATAGATATGAATAATTTGCATTGGTATGGATTTTGATTTATTAATACAAATTTAAGGTCAATTTTGTTATATTTACATGTATTTCTGATTTTGATTAAGGTATTATATAGCTCATTTAAAAAATGTAATGTGTAATTATGAAATATAGGTTGTTAATGAATAATCATCCATAATAGTCAAGTTTGTAATCATGTTAGTTAGATTTTCTAGATATATAGAGATATATTTCAGTTAGATAGGCATTCCTAATATCTTTCAAAGACTACAGAATATGGCATTTAATGTTTTAATAACTTAGGGCTTTTCATGACAATGAGACATGTCTGCTACTGGCAGCACCAATCTACTTCAAGAGGAAGATGGGCATCAAAGAGGCTCATTATGGAATTGGCTAGCTGCTCTTGCCTGGACTGTTGCATAAGTAAACTAGACACGAAGAACCCACAGAGAGAGGACTGCTGAACTTGACTAAAGGTGAGATTGAGAATTGAAAGCATTGCACCATTTCTACTTCTGTCTCTCTATGCTTGTGGTTGAGATCTGCAAACCATATTCTAAGAAGCTATAGCCTAGGACACATACAAATGGTTGACTGTATAGTAGAAATTAAGTCTTATAAATTTTGGATGGCTTGACCTTCTACAGATCTTGTACATGAATACATAAGTACTATTGTAAGTTCATGTGTGCAATGTTCTTTCATGTCTCAAAGACTCAATTTCTGAGCAATAATCTAATACTTCTTGCTTTTACTATCTTTTTGTCACCTCTTCCTTGGGAAGAGAATGTAATAAATTTTGGAAGATTCATTTTTGTGCAACTTAGTATTAGACAATAAACCAATATTGGTTATAAATCAATATATAGATAAATGACTATACATGTTTTAAAAGGCACTTAGGATTATGGTATGACTTCCAGCATGATTCATTTTCTGTTACTCTAATTCAAAACAAATAAGAAACAGAAGAGAGACAAGTTGCCTAAATACTTGATATTAAGTACAGTTATATGGATCAAAGGAACCCTCTAAAATGATTTCTTTGGGACTGACTGGACAAAATCACCTATCAGGAAGAAGGTTAATAAATTTACTTGCAATATGCTTTCTAGACATAAGAGGAATGAAATCACAATAATAATGTCAAAATAACTCTTCCACACTGAGATTAGGAAAATACTATAATAGCATACACTTCAGCAGTCCAGTACAAATTTGGAGAGGTTCAACAAGACACTGAAAACTAAGATTTCATGGTATGTCTTCTGTGAAATACTCAACAATCGTATTGTCCTAATTCAACTTATTCTGTATAATAATGTTAATAGATAAATGTATGTTTACACAGGCACTGTCAATAAATGAATGAGAAAGCCTTTTATGACAACATTTTAAAATTTACATAAACTATTCTTCACACAAATGTATAATCTACATTGTCAAGTTTACATAATTAAAACAGCAAATTTATACTTTCAACTTTCAGAAAAAAATGGATAACTTCTCAAATTTTGCTGTTTATATGATATATTTGCACATGGAAAGAGGAATTTGGACTGTGGTATTTTTATTTTAAGCCATTTAGTACAAAAATCTCAAAGAAATTATCCATATTTCCTTTCTACTATTTTTTTATACTTTCAGTACACGTCGGGCACAAAAAGAATGTAAAATTCTCAGATCACAGGTTTAGTTGGAATAAGAACAAAATTCTCACACCAGAGAAAAAGGGTTCAATTTTTAATTAATTCATTTCTAGTATACAATATGGCCTCAGCCTGGAGTAAATCAAAAGAAACACGTTGAGGTGCAATATTTTTTGACCAAATAGTTAAACACAAAGGGAAAAAAGAGTGAAAGATTGGCTTTACAGTCAAAAGTAGTACAAACCCCAGGAGTTAAGCAAAGGTTAATGCTAAAGCAATATACTTTATCACTACATAGCAACAATGAACTAATTCAAACAGGAACATACTTCTTAACTAGTAAAATATTAGCATAGTATACAGTGATGGCTTGTCTTGGTTATCAAAGTATTTTAATTTTTAACCACTTTTTACACCAATACTACCCTTTTCACACTTTTCTATCTTGAGAGCTAGAATGGAATATTCATTACATATTATTAACTTTAGGTGAAGTCATAAACTTATGAGGAATTTGATCCCTTGGGATTTATATCCAGTATCTAATTTATCTATGATTTCATTGGCATATGCTCTTGAAGATAAAATTTCAAATTCCCTACCTCCTATTTTTAATTACTTTTCATTATCATTATACGTAATTCCCATCCTAAATAATTTCCCATCATATTACTCTGCTACTGCATTTAGAATGATTAAAGCTACTTGAATTACAGAATAACTGAATTATATGTTTATTGATGCTCGTTTTCCCTCAGACTATAAGTTCTAAACAAACCCAGATCACGCCTACCGTGAGGCTATATCATCTAAGGCTAACCCCAGCATGTAGCAAGCAGTAAATATTAACTATACAGATTTGCAACTTTAAAAATACACAGAAAAATGAATGTACTGATTACTGTTAAGGGACTCATACTTTCCGAAAAAAAAATTTCAGAGAAAATATAAACAATGACTTTAAACAGTTATTTAATAAAATGAATGCCTTGCCTCAGTCGCCTTTTGCCACTAGTTACTTTTGTTTCAATTATTTAATTCATTTTAATCTCTATTCCCATGTCAAAACTTCAAGTTACAGTTCAAACAGCTTTTTAAAAATATAGTCTTAAACGCAATAATAGAATGGATAAAAATTAGCCTGGGATAAAAATGAGAATAGGTATTCTCATAACTATGCAATGACCTTTGGAAAATATTCTCCTTAGTAATACCCAGTAGTTTATTTAACATATAATAATTTAATTATGTGAAAATATGTATAAAAACTAATGATTTGTTCTCAAGAAATTTCCTTAAGGGAGTTGGAAGTAATGTTAGTCTCTGATCAAATTTATTAAGAAGGACCTAAAGGACAAACAAACAAGGATACTAGCAGGACACGACAAGTTAAACAAATTCTGTGTCTGCTACTAAGAATATAATTACTTATTCTGTGGGTCACAGACCTAAGGAAGTACTAAGTATACTATGAAAAATAAAGTTGATATATATATATATATATATATATATATATATATATATATATATTTGATGAATGAGCAAAAAAACAAAGAATAGCCTCAATGGTAGCTTGGAAGACTTGCTAGAATAATGCTAGAATAATGCAGGCTATTATTGGCTTTTCAAAACTGTACACAGAAATAAAGCTCCCAATACCCTACTATCTGATAACCCCAGATTTATGAAATAGCAATGTTTCCATTACTTTGATTATACAGGTGTTCATATCTGATGAAGAAATATAAATAGAGAGATATCAATATCTTGTAAAACGGCCAGAAAGGCCACTTTGAAATGAAGCACATGATATTACCTGCAAGATTTACAAAATTAGAAAAAAACTGAATTTTTAAAAATTTTCAATCATTATTCACTAATGGAATTTAATATTGAATGTATATTCAGAAATGTATTGTCCATAAACTCCAGACATGGTTATGTAGGTAAAATAATATATACTATAAAATAGTATGTTTCTGTTTCAGCTGTTATACTTATTAAAAGTTTTTATTTTATCACAATATTGTCTATCTTGCCTGACAAGAAAAAATACTATACATGCTATAGTCACCTATGTCAGTACTTTAAGGAAATGAGTTGAGTTACTACCACAGATTTCAAATGAGATGTACTTAAGAGCACATATGTTCTATGATATTGCATTTCTCTTGTACAAATGTAATGAAACAGGGCAAAAAAAATCGACCTTCTAAAGATCCCGATGATAATTTCAATAATATAAATAAAACTCCTAATTGTATAAATAACCATAATATAAACTCAAATGTCCTAGTAACTTTACATGGCAAACTCTTTAGTTTTACTGTGTACTTCCACAGTGGCAATACTTAGAATAAAATATATTAAGCTTATATCAAAGAAACCTAAATTCTGATAACTACTACAATGATAAATTATTATAAGGAGAATTTATAAACACATGTAAATACACATGATAAATAGCACTTTATCAAAGTCTATTATTATACCCTTATTATCAATAATTCATGATTGGGAACCTCTTTCAGTCAATGGCCTTAGAGAATCTGGACTGGATTGGGCGTGGCTTTGGGTACCAAAAGGTGCACGCCCACTGCTCACTCTCTCTCTCCAACTTCTCATACCTAGATGTTGGATCCCATTCCTGTTCCCCATTGTAATCTGTGAGTCTCCCCCTTAAATAAAAAAAACCCACTATTAAACTCTATTCAGAGTTAGTGTGAGATTATTTGATTCGTGTTCCCATTCATCTGGTGCATTCACCTTCATCTGATGTGTTCTCCTTCAAATTCACATTAAAAATACTTCAAACAAATGCCAGAATTAGACCCTAACACATCAGATACGTAGGAAATTGGAGAATCTGGCATATATATTAATTCATTGAAGAAAATACTGTTGGTCTTAAATAGAAGAAATGTATAATTGATCATTGGCTTTTCATACAGGAAATGAAAACATAACAAAACTTCATGTTAATAACTAACTCAGCAATGTGTTGTAAAATTCAGCTTTCTGAAACATTTAAATGTCTTATACTTTTTTCAAATATTTAATCAGTTTGTAATAGTATAAGAAAGGATTTGGACAGGTGGTATATTGATTATTTTCATTCAAAATTACATTCTGGCATGCCTGCAACTGTCAACAATCACCTCATGCAAGGTATTTTTGAATGACCTTGGAACTAGAACCCAACACTTCAAATGACTGTGAAGAATTCATTACCATTTACATTATAAGAATTATATAATTTACGTACCAAGACTGCAGTATTTCTAGCAGTCCTGTGAGCTATAAGGATACAGTAAAATTTAAAAACATTACTGACAGAGTAATCTTTTATTGAAGATGAATAGTAGAAAGCAATGATGTACTTTAACAACAAAAAAGAGTAATACTCATTCAGAATGTTAAGCCTCTAACATAACTATAAAAGAAACTTGGAAAACATCTTTACATATAAAGAAATCTTGGAATACTTCCCACAAAGTACTTTCAATAAAGGCCTTTTGGTACGTGTATTCAATTGTAGGGGTTAAGACAACAACAACCCGTGTTAAGTTTTTCATCTTCTTCCAAGATTGAAATGCCACTTTCGATATCTGATTCAAGAAGAAGTGTACTTAGATTCCAAGAATAAATAATACTGTTCAGAATGAAAAGTAACTCAGAGATACAAAAATGTGGATCATCTGGATATATCTTCTTAGAATTTAGAACAAATCCATGGCAATTCCTTTCCTTTCTCACACCAATTCTGGTTATCAAATATACTGTAGACACAAGATTTGTCTCAGGTAAATGGCCTGGACTGTGGTGTCTGTAATATCAGCTTCATATCCATAAAAAGGAACCTATATTAACAATTGGAGATATCAGGACACAATGTGAATATACTGCAGGCTGGCAGTCTGCCAATTAAAGTCACCAACTTTAAATTCAGTTGGGTTGCTTTCTAGTGGTTTCTATCTGTGACATTATGGATATAATAAAATTATATTATATATATCTTCATACAAAGTTTAATTGAGTGAATACATGCAACAAATTCAAAACAATATGATATAAAAAATATCCTATGAATCAACAAACCCTGTCTATGCAATAATTCTATCCTTAGATAAAAGATGCATTTTATTACATATTTCTTGATAACAAATGCACAGTGTGTACAGAATATGAATTACTCTATTGACAGGCAATGTACTGCTTAGAGACTAGAGTGAATGTAATAGAATATTGTGAAATAATTTAAATATATTTATTATAATTTTAGTGATATCAATCTGGAGGTACTCTAATTGAGCAAACTAAGTCTTGAATCAAGTTAAAAATAATGATGAGGTGAAATTAAGACAATCTAAAAAATATTGTAATGCATTTAAAATAAGACCCAAAATAGAACAAATCCACGGTAATTCATTTTGCCATGAAGTAATTCAGTAGCAAACATCAGATTTCATATAATACGTGATATAGAAGAAAATTATTGTCTGAAAATCGACCTATGAAACAATTTTCTCTTTTCTCCTCCTGCTGGCAAATTTTAAATTATTTTTGAAAAAAAATGCTTTTTGCCACAGTCTAGGAGATTATAAAAAAAAGGTATAGGCTAGATATAACAAAATATAAGTAGAATTAGACAATTTACTTTCCCTTCAGATCCAAAGTGAAATAAACTTAGTTCACTTTATTAAAAGAGAGCATCTACCTACATCATAAAAATAATAAAAAGGGAACCCATTTAAAGCAAGTTATAAAATCATACAGATCAGGAAAAACTTTAGATTACTGCTTATTATGAAGAGACCAGATAATTAATTAAACTAATTTACAAATACTTATTATAAAATAAACAGGATGTAATATATAAACATAAGATTATAATATAATCACCAGAGAAACGGATAATAGTATTTTAATAGATTATTTAATCTGAGAGTGGATAATAAATACATATATATATATATATATATATAAACAGCACACATATATGCTGCTATACTTTGTGAAAACGTGATATTAAAAACAAATTTAAAATACATATTATGCGGTTGTGCATGTGATAGAGTGCCTGCTTCAGGAATAGGAAGCCTTGGCCTCAAACTCTAACTTTTCATGGACTAAGTGTGGTAGAGCATACCTATAATCTCTGTACTCAGGCCAATCCAGTAATCTGGAAAGAGAATAATCAAAAATTCAAAGTCATCCTTGGCTAAATATTAAGTTCCAGGCTAGCATGGGATTCCTGAGACCGTTAAAAAAATAAAAACACTGAACTTAAGAGCATTATAGAAATAAACTGTTTTCAGACAATGCTCTTATAGAAAACCAACATTATCAAGTTGATATCCACTATAGAATTGACTGCTCAAAGTAACAGCTTTAGTTATCTTTTCCATGTACATGTGGCCTATTGTTTAATATCACCATGATCATAAATTCAAAGCTTTGTTCTGAAATATGGATACAAAGTCTGCTCCAGCCAGCTCTCATCATCAATTTTACAGGACATGGAAAGCATTAACCACAGACAGATGAACTGATCAGCTTCAAAAATTATTATTAATACAATCAAAACAGCATCATGCCTTATTACATGGGATATCGATTACAGAGATAGTTCTGTTATTTAATAAGAGTTGGTATGACTTTGTAGCTGAAAATACTACTAAAATCCCAGTTTTCATGGGTTATATTTATAAGCAAACATGAAAAATAATATGGCTAGAAGTCTTCTTAAGAGAAAGTAAAAAAAATAAAAATCCTGAGGAATCCCAGATTTAAAGGTTGCCTTTTCTGAAATACTACAATATAGCTACCATGTACCTGAAAACCCTGCATCTAATCTAAGGAAGTTCAATAATTTTATAATTGTTTGTTTTAAACAATGTCCTGAAATGGATTAAGAAACTGTCGAGTTCAGTTATAAGTAAAACGAGAGTCTAAAAGCTGTAACACAAAGGTTTTAGAACCATATTCTCATTTATCATGTAGATATATTAACATTTGATAATATAATCAAGTATTAAAACACTTAATTTGTCAGCATTGAAGAAAAAAGAGCATGTGCAACAGAATGAAAATGCCAATAATTAGCAGGCCTGTCATCTGACACTGCAGGAGCAAAAAGAAGACTGAGGAGAGTGCTGATAGCATCCTCTTTGTTGTTCTTAATGCAACAAAAGCTACCTAATCGCATCAGCTTTTCTTTTCCAAGAAAATTAGAAATATCCTAATGGCATCACATGTTAAAGAAGACTTACTTTTGTTGTCTCCCATTAAAAGCAAGCACATGCTAAGAAGCAACACATTTCTCACTCATTGCAAGAAGAACCTTATCAGTCTATTCTTATCACATGAATCCAGGCACAGACAACTCTCAATAAGTCATTCTACTAGAGGAGATAATGATAATTCACAATAGTTACATTTCTCATTTGAATGCATCAGATATTTTGCTTTGGCTCCTATACAAGTAATTTAAATTAAAAATTACCACCCTTAAACTCATGTCAATGGATGGCAAAGAGAATGAGGAAATGATGCTGGTATGCAGAGAGAAATCAAAATAGTATTAACATTTTCCATGATGAGACAAAAGCAGATCACACTTGCATGGAGAATTTAACCAAGGGTAGATAGTAACTTAAATACTTTGCCATTCTTTTTGTGACATGTTTCAACACACTATAAAGCATTTTAGTAGATTAATTGGTTCAGTCTGCAACATCTCTTAATGAGTATATTTACTGGGTTTAAGCTCATGGAGCCTCAACTCTAGAAAAAGAACTCCAGACAACTTGGGAAAATGATAATCTCTGCCATGGAAGAGCCTCACAGTAGGTTATGCAATATCAAATGGTCAGTCCTCAACACACATACATACGTGCAACATTATTCATATTGAGCAGGTTTTATTTATGCATTTAGGATGCATCCAAATACACACACACACACACACACACACACACACACACACACACACACACACATCCAACAATGATTAAAGAAAAGTAAAAGAGGCCATGAATTTCAAAAATAGTACAGAAGCTACATGGGAAGGATTGGAGTTGGAAAAAGGGAATGGGGGACATGAGGTTATTATAACTTTAAAAAGTTATTGAAAAATAGCAAAGATATAAGCATTATTTCTTTCATAAGCTATATATCCTAGGCAAGAAGAAGATACTTCAAAAGACAAAACATTAAACATAATAGCTAACTTATGTCATGTGGAAAAGATATGGCCATAGTGGGATCTCCAGTTGAGGTTTCTGATAATAGAGCTTTAATAGGTATAGTTACATTGCAGAGAAAGAAAGCAGTGTGTAAAATATGAGTCTATGAACTCAGGCTACACTCATACACCAGATTTCCATAGCTTCGTTTGTGTAGCAGGAACAATAAACTCATGAAGCATGTAAGTTATGTGGTTAGGCTACCCGAGATTTAATTTTGTGTTCAGTAGAAAAGAAATAAAGGTGTTTATCAATATCCTTCTATAGTCTAAAACAGACAAGAAGGCTTAGTAAAATAATTCATGTACACTTCACATAGAATCCAACACATACTAAGTATACATAAACACTAAAATATAGATAAGTTAGAAACTGTCAATCTTTTTATGAACCTATGATAAAATTTATCTTCATTCCAACAAAACTCTTGTGATATATTATTAGAGTTGTAATTATATTTTATAGTTCTTTAAATAGTAAAAATAAGAAATTGAAATTTCTTTGAATTCGAACAACAGACTACCAAAAATTTCTATATTTAGTATGGGATCAACCATACTATTTTAAGATGTTATTAGCTCCACGGTGGTGGTAAATTTCTCTAATATCAGCACTATAAAAATAATTCACAGGAGAAGGACTGTGATTTTTTTGCTAGTCTGAACTACATAGTGAGAGCTAAACTGAAGCTAGAGAGATGAATCTGTGATTAAAAGCATTAGCTGCTCTCACAGAGGTCATGGGTTTAGTTCCCAGAACCCACATGTTGGAGGACAACTCCATGGAACTCAAGTTCCAGAGAATGACACCATCTTTTGGCTTCTGCATACAAAGATTACATAGACATACATTCAGGCAAATGCACAAAAAATAAAAATATATATTGAAGGGAAAGGTAGAAAGTCAAAAGAATTGTGTAGGCTAAACCCAATTGCAAACCACTTTCAAAAATTAAAATATAGCTTTCATAATTGAAAAGATAAAAATAACATAATATCGAAAAGCAATGTGGGGAGATTTTTTTAAACATACAAATACAAAAAATAGATAAAAGGTAAAATTAAAAGTCTACAAGGAAGTAAAATATTAACTCATGGTAATATTAACTTGCAAATTAACATTAAAAACAACTGGAACCAGCAAGGCTTTAAGCAGCTTTCTAGTGTTTAGTCAATGAAAAGGATTCTGAATAATAGTAATAAGGATTTTAAAGAAACACATTTGATTATATACATGTAAATATATATGAAAATAGAGCCTTTTACTAGTGATTGAGTATGAGGATTTCAAGATATAAATAAGTACATGTATGTGTGCATGTGTCTGTAATAATAATAATAAAGACACATTGTCTATATTATGTGAGCTACTTTCTGATATTGGCTTTGGTATAATAAATCAAAATATACACATAACTGTAATTCATTTGTGTATTCACTTAACAGTCTTATATAGTCTAAGAAAACTAGAGCAAACAAAGAGCAAACAAATTTCTGACTGACTAAAAGAATTAGGCATATAATGCAGGACACAAGATAATGACATATTGTAAAGACTGTATTCTAATAAATGTGATGCATAAAAAGTTACAGGCAATATGAAAAAGTAATGAAAATAAGTTCACAAAAAGCTAGAGCTTCTTATAACAATTTCTATACTAGTAACTACAGAGAGCTAAAAAGTAAATTGTCTACAGGTTCATGATATGGTAATTTATGGTCCTTACGAAGACAATAAAGAATCAATAAAATGTTCTATGCATTAGAACACAACGAGAACAACAAAGGAGGCAGCAAAGTGAACTGAGGCTCAGCAAGGAAAGAAATATCATAGCACATGTGGGTTGTCCTGCAGCTCAAGATTTGACTGGATTCCTGATACTCTGAGAAATAAATGATGAGATACTTTTTTCTTCTTTTCTTTTTTCAGTCCTGATGATATATCTAGGATCTCTTGCATGCTAAGCAAGCATTTCATCACAAAGTCACATCTCAACCTCTAAAGGTGGGTTTTGCTAATTTGTTAATTGCAGGGATAATCTGTGATATGCAAATTGGTACCCTAATAATGATAATTGGAAAGATAAAAATAACTTCAGCATGATACGTCTATGTAAAGTAGAGAGGTCTCCTATAACTCTAAAGAAGTTTTTTAAAGTTGCAATTTTGTATTAGATCTATTATTTCTTATACAACATCTGAGGTGAATTATAATAAATTAATAACACCACACTTTCCTTATAAGACATTAAAAAGTATTTAATGTAATGATATTAATGTTAAAATACTAATGTGAAATATTTAAGATTACTAGAAAACTGTTATGCTCACATGTTCATGACTAACCTATTAAAAAGGAAGAATTAAGTGGAGCAGAGAAAAATGTAGAGCTCAATAAAAATCAATTAAATAGGAAGAATTAAATTTACACTTACCAAAAAGGCTGACTAAAGGTATTAGGTATATTCAATATTTCAGCAAAGTTGAATTTATCTAACTTAAATATACTTTGCGTAACACAAAAACTGCTTGCTCCTACTTCTTATTCAAGATACAGTCTGATATTGGCATAATATATAGTTGAAACAAACCATAATATTTTGAAGCTTTGCATATAGCTGTTAAAACATAATTTGTAATATAATTTATATTTGATAAAACAAATTTAGCGATAATCATGATTCAAAATGACATAATTGTTTTTTTTATTTTCAGATGTTATGAGAACAACACCTTAGCCTGGGAGTGGTGTCACAGGCCTTTGAGCCTAGTACTTGGGAGGCAGAGGTAAGCAGATCTCTGTGGGTTTGGAGCCAGCCTGTTCTTCAGAGTGAGTTCCACAACAGCCAAAGCTGTTTGTTACACAGTGAAACCCTGTCTTGTAAAAACAACCAAAAACAAATAAACAAATAACACCCTGATATTGTGCTTAGTCTACACAATGTTTAGAAGTAAAAACCAAAGACAGATAGCCTCTCCAGGTCATATGTCAAAACGCAAATATATTAGTACAAAGCATCTATGATGTTATGAAACGAGCTACAAAAGTTCCTAATGAAAAATTTATTTCATTACTTTATACATGTATCCACTGTACATTAATAAACCATTACGAGAGAAAAATGCCATAAAAGTATATTTTTCTTCAATTACAAATAAATAAATATGTAGCAGACCCCAAATCATCACATTGTCTTCTCAGTGACACATTGCACAGAGATAATGACAAAAGGAAAAAAGAAACCTTCATCATAGAAAAGAAATAACTTTATTTTCTTCAGAGAATAATTTACACCTTGCATCCTCTGGTTCTAGCTCTGGAGAACTGTCTTTAGTGCTTGGGTAATAGGAATGACACATTTCACAAGATAATACAATATATGCGGTACTACATCATTAACTGTGTGAAAAAAGAGCTCTGCTAAACCATGCAACAAAATGCACAAATTACTAAGGGCATAAAAGTCATTAAAACCCATTGCTACATATAGGGAAGTCATTAAAAATAAACCTTGGCTCAAAATCACATTTTTGTCACTTACTACCTATGAAATCGAGACATACTCCTATAAAAAAAATCATAAATTATCTAGAGATGAAATGAAGACTGAATAGAATATGGGTTCAACAAATTGTAGTTTTTAAGATATCTCAGATAACATTGTCATGCTATTCCTAAACTGGTAGTCACTATAGTGATGCTACTAATTAGAGACATATGACAATGGCTATTATAACCTGTAAAGACGGCCATTTTCAAACCGCCTTGCTTAGAAAGCAGAAGATTGTTTATCTCAACATCTCTCTAAATTTGCTTATTTTTGTATCTCTTTCTCTAAAATTTCTAATTACCTCTTTTATATAATGAAATGATAATCTGATGATAGAAAATGCCAGTATAAAAAATAAGTTAGTAGGTCATCCTAAATTGAAATTATTAATATGTTAATAATATGTTATATGTGGTAAGGTGACAAAGAAAATCAATTTACAGAAAACTAAAGAAAGAATATACAACAAAATAATGGAATTAAACATAGCTATTAAAAGAGACTGAATGTTAATATTGCAAATGTTCTCCTAAAATTAATATTTAAAACCTAAGCTCACTTCCTGGACTTACGGGGAGCTGGGAGGTCCATGGACTGAACATAGTGAAGGGAACCCTGATGGCTCTTTGTCTTTGGAGAGGGGTGGAGTGGGGGTATGGGTGGAAGGGAGGGGAGGGAAGGGGGAGGAGGAGGGGAGGAGATGGAAATCTTGAATAAAAAGATGAGAAAAAAAAACCTAAGCCTCAGGAGATGATATTAGGAATACAGCTCCTGGTGAGATACCCCAGAAATAAGCCTAGGTATTTCCACAATAGAAGAACACATGTGAAGGCATCCTATACAACATCCAGTACTGGATATAGAATTTCCCATCTCTGAAACTCGGAGAAACATATGTCACTAAGATGACAAATCATTTTTTGGGACACTATTTCCCTCTGGGCACATTAACACTATTGTACAAAGCATGCACAAACAGAGTCTGACATTATTGTTAAGACAACCGCAAAAGCTTCTGAATTATAAAAATGGATATAAATTGGATTTTGACATTCTTTTGTCTTTTCATTACTTCACCTAATATAGAATACTGTGCTAAGCAATCAAGCAACATTTGATATTTTCAGAGTCAGACAGCTGATGTTAAATCTGAGAAACACACATTAAAATATCTTTTAGAAGAAAACTGATTTTATATTCATCATCAAACTGTGTTCTCCCGAAATCTCAAAACTATGTCTGATATTTTAAGTATTGCAAAGTGAAATTTATCTGCACTTGAAATATTTATAACACCTCATTTTCAGTTATTATTAAACCTAAACTACAGTTTAGAAATATATTATTGAAGAAGCTAAATTTTATTAACCTCTTATGTTTATTTCTTATATTACCTCAAGCAACATTAAAACCAAAGAAAATGCTTACAAGTTCCAAGCATGCACTATCCTTGTTCTTCCTAAAGCCTCTAGAGAACCCTAGAAATTCTAATTAGAATTAGCAGTTATAAGCTACACATTTTATTATTATTTCAATTTTAGTTAATATTACCTATCATTACTTTAATTCTTACATAATATTATTATTATGTATAATTACTGTGGTTTTAAAGGCAAAATAATGCTATCATTATAGCCTGCATGGTTATGTTTCGAAATATCATCTAAATGACTAAAACATAAGTAGAAAACATGCAAATTGCAATTGTTACAGATATAATGTGTATTATAAAAGACTACAGGGTCTTCTGCAGCTGTTCTTCTCTGTTCATATAAACACATATGGACATGTATATGTTTATATTTCACTAAAATAGACAACATGTTGAGCTACATTTTGCATCATGGCATTATGATTGCTTATAAGAACATAACTCTCATAATAAGTAAAGCACGGAATTTGAAAACTAGATTCATACTCTTTGAGGGTATCATTGTATCTTGCCAAGGCCAGCAATATTTATTCACAATTAGTAATATCCACCATAAAAATTATAAATAATCATGACTTACCTATGCACTAAAATAACCTAGGGTTAATCTTCATGGTTTGATATCTAATATAGGGAAGAGGGGTTAGGAATTAGGATTCCCACTGAAAATACATGCAAGGAATGAAAATGGCTCTGACACCAGAAAACTCATCCTCTAGGAAAAGGAATGTTATAAACATTTCATAGTTTTTATTTCAACTATTCTATTAGTTATTAACATTGCAAAGTGGAGACAGCTTAAGAATTTCTATCCAATTCTAACAAAAAGTCTTTATAAACTAATTTTGTACTTTCTGTATTTTATCAGATTCTCTCGAGGTGGTCAAATGTTCAGAGAGAAGTCTTACAGCCAGTGGCTATGCTCACAGTCATATGAAAAGAGCAAAGCAATGTTCTTAACTCTGCACTTCTCACCAAAGTCTCCTCACTCCAACACCAGCAGCTGCTGCATGTGCTTTCAGCACAGTATGTGCTTCTCTTCTCCCTACTGTTAATAGGAGACCAAAGGCTTGGAGCTGGCTCAAAACTTCCAGTTCAACCTAATTTAGTATATGTAGTTTTTGTAATAACCAGCTGAATTTCCACCAGTCACAGAGACTCAAGTTTTATTCAGAGAATGCTCAAATGAAACAAATGCCTAACTACAACAAGCCTGCTGATTTCTGTTTCTGTTTCCATACTTAGCATGAAAAAGTTCGCTGTTCATATGAATCTCTTCTGACCCTGGGCACTACAAAATTCATGGGCAGTTCATTGCTCAAATAAATTAGGTTAAATTTCACTCGTATAATTTTTTCATACTTTGCTAATGCTGTTCTCTACCCGAAAAGACTCTTTGCATCTTTCTCTATTGAAACTACTCAAATGCTCATACCACCACCTCTGGGTTCTTCATGATTCCCAGCTATAAATTAGCTATGCTACCCAGTTTTTGAAATAAATATAAATTAGCTATGCTACCCAGTTTTTGAAATAAAAAAGTCTATTCCAACATTTACTATAATTTGACTAAATATGGAAAGCTTCCAACCTTAGTCAATAGATTATGAGTTCCCTGGTGCAGGAAGAATACATTAACCAGTTCTTCTCCATGCACATACTAGATGTTTTACAAACTAGTCAAATGAAATGAGAGATAAACCCACCCCTAAAACAGAAGTAAACTGCTTTGGAGTGGAATGTTAAAAATAATTTTCTCTAAAACTCTAAGAATAAGTAATTTTTACAGAACATATAATTTCATGGATTTTTCACACATTAAATATTTACAAATCTAAATATTATAGGTATTAAAACTGGTACATTTGAACGCTCCTTTCTATTTTGCAAGTCTAAGCTACTTTAAATTTTTAAACATTCACTTGACAATATAGACTAGTAATGCTTTATAGTGCATTTAGTGAGAATGGAGACATGAGCTCTCCCACAGCCTTGCAGTAGGGGGTAGTTCTCATAAGGTTTTGGAACACTGAGTCTAACAGCCTTGGAAATAGGTCTTAGAAACAAGAGCTTGGTGGCTTATTCCAGAATGGTGCTGATTGAGCTGCAATGAGCAGCAGAATGGAGAAGAAAGTGGTGCCCTAAAGCTATAAGAGCCAGGGCAGGACAGCTTAAGTTTGCTGGCGCCAAAACCTCCTGCTGATTTCTTACTAAGCCTGCCATCTATTGACCAAATCATGAATCTAGGCACTGTGAGTGTCAGAACTTCAGCTGCTACAGGGAGAGAATCAATTCTTAAGAGTGTTAATTAAAGCATGAGTTGTGTCACTGAAACTTGTTTGGTCTACTGCATACACACACAGGATGTTCTCTGATATGTCACTGATCCTGAAATGTCCCTTCAGAAAGAAAACAGGAATACTAAAGGGTTCCACTTTCCTTCTATGTACTTAAACATCACGATAGCCACAAATACCACAAAATTAGGAAAATAGGAGTAATACCACACAGAAATTTGAAGAATTAAATTTGAGGGGAATGGAGAGGCAGCATTCAGAGCAGTGAGTACATGATTTGAATAATTTGGTTTGGTTTCACTATGGTTTGATTAGGTTTTGGCAGGAGCATTAGGAATTCCTTCTTTTGTAACTGATTAGCTCTAGTGAACACCACAATGAAGAAAAGGAAATTCTCTTTCCAATCAAACTTGTGTAGTAATTGTCAGTAACTAAAACACAGCACAAACTTACTCAACATCAGATAATCAAAAGAAAAACAAATGAACATTTATTGTGTTAGATTAGATACCAACAGTGAGTATGTCAGCTACTTAAATGTATATAACCTGATCTCATTTTCCTACCTAGTTAATCATTAGTCTGTTCACACTACAGATGAGGTAATTCAGTCAGTGGAATTGGTATGTATTACAAATGATGAAAGTAGATGCGACTCAGTTTCAATACCCTTTTTCAAGTAGGTTGCACTTTTGCAATGCTCACTATAGTAATGGGTTCACTTTAACAAATTAATACACGCAATGCTGAACATACATCCCAACATCCCTTACGATTTATCCTTCTGTCTCTAATCTTACTTTCTTCATTTCAAAAATTAAGAATTCAGGCTTACTTAATCATTTGTATGGAGTAGGGTAACTGCAATTTATAAAATCTGTTTGGTATAGGATTCAACACAAACATATCACCAAGAAAAACAGCAAATGTTTAACAGAGTGAGAAAATCAGAGCAAGGAAAGAAATCACAGAAAAGAAGTTAAAAACTGCCTGTTAACAGAAAAAAAAAGCTGTTTGACATCATGCCAAACAGAAAAGTAACCAACTATGGTATCTCATGTCTGAAATTCTACCACTGTGGAGGCTGAAAAATGATTACCATTATCTAAGACCATCTTGGGCTGCAGAGTAGCCTAGACTACAGAGAATGTTCTTTTTCACTACTTGAACAAAATAAAAAAAATTATTCCTAAACATTTAACATTTTTACCTGAAATATAGGAAAAAGTTTTAGAGAAAAAGACACAGATTGAGTATCCAATTATCCAAAATACTTAATATCAGAAGTGTTTCAGCTTTTGGATTTTGTTTTCAGATTGCAGAATATTTACTTGTATGAAATAAGACATCTTGAGAACAGAATATGAGTCTAAACAAGAAATTTGCTTATGTTCCATATATATATATATATATATATATATATATATATATATATATGGCCTAAAGATAGTTCCATCCACTACTTATTACTGCATCTCTGTTTTTATTTGGGAAATATTCCTTCTATATCTTACTGAGTTTCTAGACATTTCGTACAATTATATAATGCACATTGGTCATTTCCCTGATAGTACCTGTCTTCTTCCTCTTTCTCTTCCCTCTACACTCTTGTTAGTCTGTCTTTGTTTTCACAACAACCAATCTCATGGCATAAGATATGGGGTTTCTTGTATAATATTGTATATTACTGGTGGTCAAAGTTCCAGATTCTGCAACACTGTTGACTTTGATTAGGGATGCTCAACATGAATTCATATGCATTCTTGGCAACACTTTAAACTGATAAATAATTGAAGGCAGATTTGTGATATATTTCAAATTATTAATTGTATAATACACTTCTCTAATTTGTACTACAGCCCATCCCACACAAAAGCACACACAAAAACACATTTGCTACTTCATTTTTGTAGCAGAAAAACAAAGTGTCTGATGCCAGGGGAATGGTTAAATGTACAAACACAGACTCACAACACATAATTATATACAATATATAAAAAGAGCACAGTTGACAAATACAGAATGATATCAATGTACAATACTGAAGATAGGAAGGAATAACAATGGAAAATGTTTTTAAAATGTTTCTCAACATATAGCTAGTCTAGATCATAATGTAAAAAAATCAGTAATAATGTTCTCTTCACCAGTGGACTGAGTCTAGAATGGAAGAGTAATCTATATTTCTGCTTCCTGCCATCATTTTTTTGTTTTCTCAAAACAAACTAAGTACTTGGGTACTTAGTTAAAAACATGAATATTTAGTACTAAAGACAATTATGATAAATAGTAATAGGTAAACTCATTGGAGAAATTTTAAATGTGAAGATAACTCTAGCAAATAAGAAAAAAGTAAAACTACTAACACTTTTTTCAATATCAAAGATATTCAGAACACTCTAATCATCACAGATCAGTCTCCCCCATCCTTTCCTCTCTTTCCTCTCTCTCTCTCTCTCTCTCTCTCTCTCTCTCTCTCTCTCTCTCTCTCTCTCTCTCACTTTTCTTACTCTTTCTCTCTATCTTTCTATAACTCTCTCCTCCATACTACTCCAAATTGACAAAGTAACAAATCAGATGACAAACACTCATCTTGAACAAAAAAGCACTCATCTTAAAGAAAGGATAGAAGATTTTCATTTATTAGTTGTAATAACTGATTTACTAGTATAATGTCTATATTTAACCAAGCTACAAAAATCAATACGTTCAGATAAAATATGAAATCTCCATTTTGACCACAATGACTAATTGTGAGACTTACATACTACTGAATTGCATTTAAAATGCAAAGGGTATAATCATTAAAAGATATGCATTTATCAAATCCACCATCACAATCATATTTGCTGAGGATCCAATTTGGATATTAATTCAGAACATATGCTCATAAGAAAAACTATGAGGATTCTTAGAAAATGATGTAGATAAATGATATATATAGAATTACTCCAATATCATCCATATAGTTCAGAGGCATTAGTATTCCATGATGTAATTTTGTGATACATCTTAAATCAGTTTTATGAGGTATAGCACACTTATTAAAAATAAAGATAAAGTCTATAGTTTAAGTTAAATAATAGTATTCATGCAAAACAAAATTCAAATGAGAACATTTTCCTGTGACTACAGAGTAAAATGTACCTAGTACATGAATATATTTATGTTTGACCCTACTTACTGTGAGAAAACAAAACATTCACACATCCTTGGAACATTTTAGCAGAGAAATGAATTCCAATACATGAGAAACAGGAATTAAAAATATGTAAAAATAAAAGGTACCTTTTATCTGGGAAGCAAATGTCAAGGCCAATTTTGCAAATAGGTCTGGATTCTCAAACTTTTCTTCTTTTACTTTTATCCAGAAACAGTTTTCAGATAATTCTTTAGGCTCAATCTAAGACAAAATAACAAGGACATGTTTTCATGTAGTTACTATTTAATTTTTTTAAAATTGACTTTCCTTTGTTTATAATCCACTAAATTTATTTCAAGTATACAAAATTACATTCATAAATATTCAGAGAAACACAATTCTGCCACTGTAAAGTAAAGCTATACAAAAGCAATGGGTAATATAATAAAATACATTTGAAAGTGTAGACTAAAAAGACCCTCAAAATAATTGCATACATTATCCTTGTTCCTAGTTTTTTTTGAAATATTTGATATACCAAGTACTTGATTTTATTGTGAAATTTTAATACATGTACATTATGTATATTACTCCCACTCCCACATCCCTAAACCCTTTTGTCCACCTGTTTGTTTGAGCCCTCCATCCCTGCAGTTTTATGACACTTTTATCAAAGTTTAGAATGAAAATACTTATTATTCTCTAAGGCCAAAAATATCAAAGACAACAGAATCTTAAGAGGAAATGATATTAAGAATGTGACAATCCTTAATATTTACAGTGATAAAAGGTATGAAATTAATTTCATTTCATTATACATTTTATAGGTTTTTCAATTTAGTTTTCCTTTTTCTGTACCATAATTTCAAAGCTGTTGGTAAGCTCCCAGTTATCTAGGTCATACATTGAAAGATGAATATAATTTGTTAAGCCCACAGACGAAAGGAATAATGCCAGTAATCACAATCTTAAACAGCATTTGATGGTGACTCACAACAATGCATTTATCACACATTGCCAGTCATGGAAAAAGTACAAGGGTCCCTCAAGTCTTACCTTGGACCAGTTGATTCGTTTCATGGATACTTCTGGCCTATATACTTTTTTCTGCTTCATTCCATATGGTAGCTCAATTGCTCCTGGTAGGGGAGGAAGAATTCCTCCAGGCGGTGGTGGTGGAGGAGGTCCTCCAAGCAAAGGGGGAGGTGGTGGTGGTGGTGGAATACCAGGTATACCAGGTAAGGGTGGTGGAGGAGGAGGAGCTACTCCAGGAAGTGGAGGTGGTGGTGGTGGTGGTGGAGGAGGAGGTGGTGGGCATGTTCCAGCACCTGGCAGTGGAGGTGGTGGAGGTGGGCCTGGCATCGCAGATGGAGCTCCCTAAAACCGAAATAAGTTGAAATGCTTATAGGAACATATAACACAAATTATACACACCTGTTGGGTGTTCAGGGATTAAGACTATTTATACCTTTCTTAATTTACCTGATTATATACTTTATCAGAACCTATAAATACATACTCCAGACAATGAGCTGTCAGAAAGTAACTTCAAGCTTGTTCACGGCTGGCAGTTAATAAAAGATAGATAACACTGAATTCCATATTATATTCAAAGATCAAATAAACTTTAAAACATTACTTACTAATCACAATGGTTCCCTTTCCCAACCGAACATGAAAATATTTCAAAGAAACTAGTAGCACTTAACAGACCTTTTTGAACTCAAAATATTAAAATTCATTAATTGAAGTTTCATGGTATAATGTTTTTTTTAATCAAGAAGAACTTTTATCTTTGTTAATATAAAATTTCTTCTTGGAATATTTTATTGTCCCAGTTAAAATTTGAAGCGTCTTTCAGAAAAAAAGAAACAATTAAATGCAATTTGGATAAAAAAATTTAAGTAACATTATTATATATAAAATATTATATATAAAATATTAAAAGGTTTAATTTATAGTTAGATGTAATTGTGGAAATATGTTCTATATAGCATTCACTACTTTTGATCAAATTTTATTTATAAGTATTCATGTTTGTATAGAATCATATATAGATATATAAAAACATCTTTGTATACTTAAAATGGCTGCCTCTCCTGGAATGAAATCCTTTACTGAAGTCATGAGGAAATATACAGACCTGTAAACGCCTGATTTTTACTCTTGTAAGACTAATTAAATTATTAGAAAAATTCAATTTCAGAAAATTTGTTATTTATTCCAAATAGAATTTTGGATAATTTATGTTTTTAAATATTTGAAAGGTAAATTTCTGTGTTTTATCTTTTCACTGAAAGACAGAAAATTTTTAAAATTTATGGAAATTAATTATAAAAATTAAAATTAATGCAAATAAGAAAAACAATTATTCAATGAACATTTTAAACACCAATGGAATTTTTTCCTCTATTATATATAATCTATTTGAACACCACAACCACAAATTCCTTAAACTAATTAAGGTTGGAGGTATAGTTTTGGGAGAGTGTTGCCCACCATGTGAATGTACCTGAAAAAGTGAACAAATGTATAGAATTTTAACTCAAGTAAATATGTATTCTCCAAGTTTGTAGCCTTTCCGTATCAAAACATATTAGCTACTTTTCCCTCATTGAATAATTAAAAGTTAAATAATAAAACTGAGATATAATGTATTAATGTAGCTGAGACAGTTGACCAGGGCATGTTGGCACAATCTAGACTATATAGAAAGTTTCAGACTAGCCTGGGCCGTGTAGTCAGAGTGAGACTCAAAAGAAAAACAATATAATAGCACAAGAAGGAAAGAAAGGGGGCTGGGGAATTCACCAGCATCTATGAGTAGATGAATGCTAGCAAGAGATAGCTTTTGGAACAAGCAGAAAACAATCACAGACGGACTGTAGTCAGTCAGGAATGGTGGCAGACACCTTTAATCCCAGCACTTGGGAAGCAGATGCAGATGGCTTTTTGTGAGTTCAGTGCCAGTCTGGACTGCACAAAGAGCACCACCCTCACCAGGGATACAAAATGAGACCCTGTCTCAAAAGTAAAAATGAAACCAACAGAAGCTACTGTGGTCAAATGAGTCAGGGATGGGCACAAGATTAGAGAGGCTTCTTCAATGTATTTAATATGCTAACATGTCTTGCAAATCTCTGAGAATTTCGTGTTTATTCAATTTAGTGAACTATGGAATATTTTCTTTGTGAAAAATCATTAAAATATCTCTAAGTAATGTGTGCAAATGTTGGCAGAATGAAAAGTATGGAGTCAGTGCATTAGAGAGCTGATGAAAGGAAGGAAAATTTCACAGCAAGAAAGGTTGTTTTAGCTAGGAGAGCAGTCAGAGTGGAAGCTGCAAATGGAGTAAGTATGAGGCAGCCTAGGCCAGAAGGCTTTTAATATTTCTGGTAAGGAGATTTTGATTAATCCCAGATACAACAGGCGTCCACTGTACACAATACATCCTTCAGTTATAATAATTAGGACAATGTTTTGTGAGGATTAATTGACATAAAAGGATGAACTTGAGGAGGAAAAGACTATAGACAGGAAGGAAAATTAGTGAACAACTATAGTAATTCAGCAAGACGTGAAGGGACTGGGGTTTTAATGAAGAGGAGAAAAAAAATCACTGGAATAATTTAAATAAAAGAAGAACTATCTTTATCAGAAACAGGGCAAGAAATAAATCAAACTTCAGTATTAAAGAAAGTGATAAATTTTAAAACATGTCAAAATGGAGACTAAGCTGGTTTAAAGAAAGGGAAAAATCAAAAATATTGAGTTTGAGTTCAATACAAAAGACATGCCTAGGGGGACAGCTGGAAATGGAAGATAGATTCAAAAGTTTTGACACCTACTAAAAGGTGATATATGAACATATGAAACTGAGTGAGACATTTATGCTAGGAAAAACAAAGCAGAGAAAAATGCCAAGGGCAGAGAGAAGACAGAGATATCTCACAATTGGGGAATGAGAAAATCAGAGAAATCAAGTTCTCAGACATATGGAAAGGGAAGTAGGACAATACTGAAAGAAGAAACAAATTTGGGCTGGGGTGGGAACCATAAGGTTTTCGAGCTTCCCAGTGACTTTGGAAATAATTTCTCAGTATACTGTTGGGGATAGACATATCAGTCGACCACCTACTGCACATTATCTATTTAAAGGCATCTTCTTCAATTTCATGTTATTCATTTAAACCACAAAATGTGCTAAGAATATAGTTAATTTTAAAGTTTAGACATATTATTATGAACTTTTTGTGCAAGGGAATGTCAAGAAAAATAAAATGTATATATAGGTTTTGAATTGAAGGTAGTCTAGATTTAAAGATTTCAAGAAGTCTTTTTGGATAATTAAAATTCATGAGCATTTCTATATTCTTTTTGAAAGAAAATACTATGCACACAATTTTACAAATCATCATGAAAATTTCATGTCATAAACAGTTTGGCTTGGGTAATGTATTCTGTTAAAAATATTCAGGGCAGTTTGAGCAAATGAAGCCTTATTTATTTCCAAACATTAAAATGATTTACTGTCCTGGAAAAATCAAATCTATACTTATTTCAACTAAAATGAGAAACTTTTAACAACAACCAAAATGTCTGTTTCCCATCACATTTTTCCTTCTGACTAATGAGATAACTTTCTACCTCCAAATTCATTGTGACCAAAGTCTCCATTTTGTTTCATTACCTGGGCTCTAAGCTGCTGTATTTCTGTTTCCAGTTCTTTGATTTTTTCATCTCTTTTCTGAAGCTCCGCTTGAGCTTCCTGACGAGCTGTAAATTCTTCATCGAACTGTAATGACCATCATCATAAATGTGCAGTTACTAATACATATTTGAGAAAGATTTAAACAACAATATATAGTAAATATGACGCATGTTTTTTTTCTTGGCTGAATTCACAGATCACTCAGAGACATAAAGTTCTTGATTATTCTCCCAAAAACTAAGCATTCACACAGGGAAAATTCTCTTTGTACAAAAAAGTAATGGAAAAAAATGAGTGGACTGTGAAGTCTCTGTTCACATGTATGGAAAGTTTATTGTTAAAGAAAATTCAATTGTAGAATTAATATTCTTTATTGATTATTTGTCCCATTTCTTTAAGCTTAATTAGAAAGTAGAATATAAAAATATGGAATGCATTTAAAAACTCTTAATCATATTTAATCTTCAAAATTATTACATTTTTACGATGATTGGAAGTATGCACATAAACATAAAATGGACTGGGGGATTATTTCTGTTATAATCTTCATTGCTTAGATTTCAAAACGCAGAGCTTCACAAAAATCTGACATTACAATGAAATTCTGTTGTCTATCAGCTGGTTAACAAAAACACTCTTTAAACACCTCCAGAAGGAACACAAGGAAAGGAAATACAGTTTAGAGGGCAGAGATGCTTGCACAAAAGCATAACAACCTGAGTTTGATCCATGAACCCTATATGATGGAAGCAGAAAACTGAGTCCTGTAGGTTGTCCTCTGATTTCTCCACATGGGCAGACACATGTCAGCATACATACACACACACACACACACACACACACACATGCACGCACGCACATACATGCACTCAGACACATACCAAAATAAATGAACAATTGCTTACACAGATACAAAAGGACGAGAGGGAAAAAAAAGAAGAGGGAGTGAGAAGTGAAAATATGGGGCACTAAAAATACCAGCTCTCTAAATGGACATGTACATTTCCTGCATCATGTTTTAGCTTTTACCTCAGTCCTTACTCTAAGCAGACATAAACTGGGCTACATATTTATAGAAAATGTTGTATAGGTTCCACTATACAACATGTTATTTACTTTGCATTGTCAATGTAAACTTTAGTCATAATATATGTCCTAAGATTATCCCAACAATGTTATTTCTGTTTATAAAAGTGATGTATCTTACTATCCAGAACTATCTTTAAAGAGTAGGAACTGACAGAGCAGAACATTCCCTGTTAGTAAATATTCATCCCATATTTAACATGACCTTTAGATATTACAGAATGTTATTCTGGTTGGATAAAAAAATGTCAGGGCCAGTTGTTTATATCAAATGCTGAAATACCACTTAGCTATACTTTTATTCATCTCTGTCTACTTGAAAATACCTTAAAGGGGCTGGTAAAAATTTATTATAATATAACTAAATCCCAAAACTACAAAAAACACATGAGGTGAAGGAGGGAGAGAAGAAAGAAGGAGAGTAGACAGGGAGAAGGAAGAACACTTAATAATTGGATAATTATATTAAACATTGATAAAATTGTATGTAGGCTTTCATCAAATAAGAAAAAGACCATCTTATGTATGAATGAAATTATAATATCATAAAGATCCTACTTATTCAAAGCCACTTATAAGCAAAGAATAAAGAAAAAATATCAAATTCCAGGAAGCGATGGATGGAGATAGAGACAGAGCCACACATTGGTGCACCGGACTGAGCTCCCAAGGTCCAAATGAGGAGCAGAAGGAGGGAAAAAATGAGCAAGGAAGTCTGGACTGCCAGGGATGCTCCCATCCACTGAGATGGTGGGGCTGATCTATTCGGAGCTTACCAAGGCCAGCTGGACTGGGACTGAAAAAGCATGGGATAAAACTGGACTCCCTGAACATGGCGGACAATGAGAGCTGCTGAGAAGCCAAGGACAATGACACTGGATTTGGATCCTACTAGTCTGCATACTGGCTTTGGGGGGGGGGGGTCCTAGCCTGTTTGGATGCTCACCTTCCTGGACCTGGATGGAGGAGGGAGGAACTTGGACTTCCCACAGTGCAGGGAACCCTTACTGCTCCTTGGACAGGAGAGGGAGGGGGAGTGGAGGGGGGAGGGGGTAAATGGGAGGCGGGGAGGTGGCGGGAATTTGTAATAAAAAAATAAAAGTAAATGAGCATCAAAAAGTAAAAAAAAAAAAGAACAAAGAAACAACATCATTTAATAAATGGCAAGTACAAAATTCCAAGAAGACTAAAGAAAGAAATGAGGTGACAGAAAAAGAGAATAGATCTCAACATTAGACTTCTATCAGTTCCAATAAGCTTTTCGTGTTGAGGATCAAAATTAGGACCTTGCCCATGAGAGAAGAACATTCTAACTACCAAATTTCATCACGAGTTCAAAAGGCGTAGCTTTAAAAGGAAACTAAAATTCTCCCAGTTTTTTATGGAACTGTGTGATATAAGTGAATGCTAAAGAATTGCAATGAAGAAATTTGTTTTGGTTGTTTGATTTTAACTATGTCCCCTTTCAGCTAGGTATTTTTATTTCATTTATCATTAAGTATAATAAGGTTAGTTTTTTATATTTTTTATTTTATTATTTTCCTAATGAATTAGGTGGATGAGAAGGAAGTGGTAAATATCATATCTTATTAGGAAATAAATCAATACTATACAAAGTGTGATTCTAGTAGTACATAATTGAAAGAATAAGATATGAAGTGTCAAATAAAGAAACAAATGTGCTTATGGTTAAGTGATTATTTGTTATGGTTAAATTATCAATTTAAAAATCAAGACTACTATTTTGTCAGTCTTACCTTCTTTGAAAATTCCATTGCTTTTTGTTCACTTTCTTCAACTTTTGCCTTGTTTACACAAGCATCTATTCAGATGAAGCAAAGTTGATTAGAAACATATGAGATGCAATATCCAGCTACTTATGCCTGACAGTATATGATTCTGAAATTCTAACATGAATTGTCATTAAAAGGAAACTAATCTATACTATAATGCACATATTAATACCATATTTTCTTTCTTAAGTATTAAAGCAAAAACATCAGCATCCATAAATATCTTTGATGAAATTTTCCCTGCAATGATAATTGTTAATTATAATTCCAATTTTACCACTATAGAATTCTTTCCAAAATTGCACACTATTATATAGAGAGTGGAGGCAAAGAACCCATGTTCAAGATAATGAAAACTCAAAATGCTGGGGGAGGAAGTAGTAGTAACATTCACCAATTCAGATTTTCCAGTAAACTCTTTTACTTGAATTCTGATCCGAACAAAATGTATGTTGTACAAAGGGAAGAAAATTCAAAATCATTAAAGTCTAATTAATAAGTATAATAGAAAATCCTCTTTAGTCTCATGTTATATCTTTGTGTTTTACCCAAATATTTCTCTGTAGAAAAATGAAACATGTCTGAATTGTACAATTTTATAAATGATACGTAACAGCTTTATTACAATAGGCAAATACTGGAAAGAACTCAACTGGACACCAAGAAATAAAAATTGTGTTATATTCATATATGAATATTACTTCACAATAGAAAGGAATATGAACTATAACATGGATAATCTCAAAATTATTATGCTTAATGAAAGGAGACAGACAGAGAGAATATGTGCTACATGACACTACTTACATAAGATTTTAAAAAATGAAACTGGAGAGAATAATTAAGCTAAATAAAAGTCAGTATAAGACAGATTAGAGTATGTGTCTATTTTTATTGACCACTCAGTATATAAGTAGAGTAATGTGGAAGAAGGAGAATATAGCAGAAACTTTCAGGAGTAATACAGAGTTTATGATTTTGAATACAATGATGGTTTTAAGTACACAAGTATTAATACATGTATATATTTATTAATTTATATTTTTAAGAATAAATATACATACTTTAAATAAGTATATTTACTAGTTATATATACTTATTAGCTTGCATATTAAAATTTAAGTATTTTTTCCACTTAAATATATAAAAATAGATTTTATAGATTTTTAGAAATTATTTTAGTTATATGGGTGTTTTGCCTGCATGTATGGGCAGGACAGAAACCCCAAAAACCAGGCCCTCATGTTAGGAATGGCACCCAGAAAACACAACTGACAGAAAACAGAATTGTCCCGCACCAATGATCGATCATAATATGGCATGTAGTAACACAGTCCCAATTTGAACATAAACACGGTCAAACCTTCACAATGTTCTATGAAAATTCAGCTCAAAGACATTGACAGAGATACACATGCACATCGAAAAGGGAGTGGTCTTAATGTAATTGATGTTGGTCATTTACATGAATCTCCAATTGCCTACAGTATGGATTACCTTTATAAATGGAAAATAATATATGAGAAATAATGCTCAATGTCTGACTTCTTTGTGAATCTATCCTCTGTAATGGAGTGAAAAAATTATATAGATGGTATTCAACAATTTTTTTTCATTAAAAATAACTTCATGCTTCAACCTAGGCAATGGTAGTTTTGATTAGCTTATAAATAGAAATCCCTACTACAGAGTGATAAAAAATAGCATATTGCAAAAAGGAAGCTGATTGTCACTGATCAGACTGTTAACAAAAGTAATTCTACCTGGCATTCTTTAAGTATATAAGGTAATTTCCTTATCATGACATTTCTTTTTTAAAATCTGAGAGCCAGTAGCAACATGTCTATAATACTGAGACTCTACTACACACACAATTCTCACAATCTTTCTGTGAAGATGAACTGAATTAAAGTATACTAGATTCATGCTTCTCAAAAGCAAGACATACTCCTATTTAAAAAACCATGGATTTGGGGTATTATTACAACTGATTGTCAACTGACACAGTAGTACTGAAATTTATCTAAAAGATATATCCGAACTTATAAGTCGAATTCTTATAATCCTCAAAACTAAAAGTTATAACAGTTGACTAGCCATAGCAGCAATGATTTTCCAGATTTTAATAGAAGTTCACTGAGAGACCTACCCTTTAAAAGTGCTCAGTATACAGAAGGTGTGAACCATGAATGGCAGTTAAGAGTATAATCCATACCTATCAGGTGAGTCAAATCAATGTCTAATCTTTGCCTGTACTTGAAGTCCGGGTCCATACCACTGCAGTGCAGCACTATTTGTGAAACACACTCCTCAATTATTTTATAATACTGTGGCCTGTAAAAAAAGGGGGAGAAAATATTTGAGAATACTTTTCTATTTGCATCAATCAATGCTCTTACAAAGGGATTGAGAATGCTAAAATAACTCAGTTTTTTTCTTGCACCACTAAGAAAATGATTCCATTAATATTTACTCTCCTTTAGAGAAAATATAGTCAAGGATTAAAGATGGTCTGAATATTAGGGGACCAAATGAAGTGTGATGTAATCGACTGAAAATATGTACTGACTTAATATTCTAGTTTGCAGAGATTCATGCTTGTGTTCCAAAATACTGATCAACTCTATTTATTTAAGGCATTGTTTCTAAAGTTTATGAAAATGAATAACCCCCTTATTCCTATATCTATGAGCACAGAAATGGCTGGAGACAGACACAAGATCTCATTTTCAATAAAAGACAAATTTCTTGGCATTAGATGGAAAGCAATATCTTGAATTCAGTGCAGAGCATTTACTCAGGACAATCATACTAGTTTACAAAACTGGGCTGAGTCATTTCTGTTACAGATAAATGCAAAGACGCTATGCATGCAACATCTTTCTAAAAACATCTATTTTATAAAACCATATACACTTAATATGCATGGCTACAGCTGCAATTTGTCTGATGTGTCAAAGGTTTTAAAACACATCATTTTTCTGTAATCTCCCAGGGTAATTCTGGTCTTAAAAATGACCACTGACCGGAAAAATAAAAATAAGGGACATTTTGTATTAAAATTTGTGGAAGACAAATTGTCATGGGTTAATAAATTCAACAGCAGTACAGAAAAGTATTACTTCAGAAAAAATATGATATAAACACTACTAAATTTAGATTGTATACCTTCTAAAACCCCCAAATGAGAGAAAAACAGATTCTAATTACTCTTCTCTGTGTTTAATCATGTGCTTGTTCCTAGAATTAAGAATGAAAAAAAATATATATTGCATGGCAAGGAGTTTTATAACTCATTAGATCTGGGGATGATTAGTAGTAATTCTCAACCTCAATGTGCTGAACCACAACTAGATAACCAAGAAAAAACACAACTCTTTATTTGAGGGCATGCTCACAAGTCAACATATGGAATGAAAGCAAGTGTCACAGAACTCCACTTAAGATGAAAGGATGGTATGGGCTGTGGAAACAGCTCAGTCAGTGGATAAAACCACTACTGTGCAAGAATGAGGACCCGAGTTCAAAAGCACAGAACCTAAGTGAAAAAGCAGGCATGGTGATGTACATCTGTAACCCCAGAATTGCCGGGTGTGTTGAAGGACCACAGGAACTTAACAGCAGTCCTCCAGCTTCAGTGAGAGAGACATTTTTGGCCGAGAGAGACAAAGAATAAGAACCAATTTGACCTCTGGCCTCTGTCTGTTGTCACAGGAATAGAATTACGCAAGCAATGTACAAACACACAGAGAGAAAACCTACTGATACAGCACACGAACATGCAAGTTTTTGAAAGGATGTCACGTGGGAATTGTTTATCATTTGTTAACATTTATTGAAAAATAGATACTTCTGCCAACTCATGATTCCAGGTAACTGAATAATCATGACCACTGTACTCCATATTACATATTATTATTTATAGTGGTTTCTAAAGAGCATACATTAGTAATTTCAACATGTTTCTGTCTCCTCAGAACCAAGATACCGATCCAATTACTAGAGTAGCCTAAAGAGAAAAATACCTCTATCTGCTAATTTAGAACTATCAATTTTTGTTGCTATTACAACTAACGTTCTTGGATGCTTTCTTTATCTAATATTAAGACAGTTTTGAGAATTCAAAGAACCTAGTATGCCACAATTACATACATATAAAAGTGTAAGGAAACTAAGAGGAACTTGAACTGTCATTAATATTAAACCATGGTCATGAACCTATAAATAATTTCAGTCACATAGAAACCTTGTTATATAGGTTTCCAGGTTCAGATACACCTTGTCATTTTTCTAAAACTTAACTCTATAGGTTATCGTCATATTCACTTATTTTAAAAATAGTTTCATTGGATAAAACTAAAATATGTACAATAATATCCTATCTTAAAAGATTGTACATTTAATTTGCATTGATATGGATTTTGCTTTAGTGATTTAAATTTAAGGTCAATTTTGTTATATGTATATGTATTTCTGCTCTTGATTAAGGTATTATGATTGTGTAGTTCATTTAAAAATATAATGCATAATTAGAAAATCATCAATAATAGTCAAACTTATAGTCATGTTAACTAGATTTTCTAAATATGTAAAAATATATTTCAATTAGATAAGCATTCTTCATATATTTCAAAGACTACAGAATATGATATTTTAATGTTTTAATAACTTAGGGCTTGTCATGACAATGAGACATGTCTGCTCCTGGCAGCACAATCTACTTCAAGAAGAAGATGGGCATTGAAGAGGCTCCTTATAGAGCTGATTAGCCATTTGGGCAAGAAATTGCTCTTGCCTGGACTGTTGCATAAACTGGACACAAAGAATCCACAGAGACAGGACTGCTGAACTTGACTAAAGGTGAAATGGTATTTTGGGGTTCCTGATTTATGAAAGAGTCTATGAGACATTCTACAGGACACAACAAAAAGTGACTAAACTGTCTTTAAAATTTCCTGCTTCATGGAAATGTCTGCTAGATACTATGGGCCTGAAGTCTAAAGATGGATGCCCCAACAGTACAGAGGAACTTTGGGTGACTGTCCAGGCAGCGAGATGTCTCTGTCATTTCTAGAGTTTTGGAAGTTGCTTACTTCTTGTTTACTTAGGCAGTATTATATACTTCTGGACTCTTTGATGGAGTTAAAAAATGATTAGTTATAGTTACAGTTTTCCTTAGTTATGATAAAAGATAAAATAGATCTAAATATTGTAACTATAATTCTTGCTTGATAACTGTTTTGTTATATGTAATTTTACTATGTTAAAGTTAAAGCCTTTCATTTTTTGTTTAAACAGAAAAAGAGGAAATGATGGAGGAGGGTCATCTGTCTATGTGTTACTTTCATTGGTTAATAAAGAAATTGTCTTAGCCCTTTAATAGGACAAAAAAATAGGTAGGCAAAATAGACAGAACAAAATTGTGGTAGAAAGAAAGCAGAGTCAGGCAGACGCCTCAGGAGGATGCCATAGCTCTCCTCTCCGAGATGGACGCAGACTAAGATCCTTCCCGGTAAGACAGCACCTCATGGTGCTACACAGATTACTAAATATGGGTAAAAACAAGATATAAAAATTAGCCAATAAGAGACTAAAACTAATGGACCAGACAATGTTTTAAAAAATACAGTTTCCATGTACTTATTTCGGATAAAGCTAGCCAGATGGCAAAAAGCGGCCCTCCACCGCTCCATCTACAACTAAACACTATAAAAAATAAAATGTTACTTGTCAAGATAGGAAGATTTAAAAAAAATCCTAGCATTTTCAACTAGGTTTTCACTGGGTTATCAGTATCAAGCAACAAAATTTATTACAGACTCAATAATATATAACAGGTTAATTTCTACTTATATTCCGGGTGCTTGTGTGTACCATACTTACAGGCAGCTATCTTTGCTGGCCCTATTACAATGACTGAATTATTTTTTAAATGTTGCCTAAAGTAGTAAAACCCTTATATTTTATGTACATATAATACATATATTTCCTCGGCCACACTACCTTGTTGCCTTTCTTTTAAATTTCAATTCAAATTATACAAGCAGTCAACACAGGTATGAACCTCACCTTATATAATAGTCATTTCTGATAAGCAGAAAGTGCTGCAGAATGGATAATAAGTAATTTTCAGCTGCAGTGTCTTTCAGCATATTATAGAGAAGATGGTAGACTTCATTCATATCAGTAGAAAGTGAGTAAAGGAAAACATCAAAGATTCTCGATGAATATTGCATTTATGTCTAAAACAGGTTAAAATTAAACATTCACTACTTGCTTCCCATTATTGTTACTAAGGATTCAACTTCATGATATAGCATTTAAATATATATAGCAAAAAATAATCCTGTAATTAGATAAACAAATCTGAAGGAAATTTCAAGGCAGCTTGGGTGTCAACACCTTTAATAATCAGTCATCCATTATATTGTCAACTTCATATAATAACTAGGACCATTCAAATAGCAATGCCATTGATGAAATATGTTTTATCTTAATCTGTCTATGGTTCCAATACAGCCCCTGCTATTCTATTTTTATTCTCAGATAAAAAATGTCAGGCAAGTATTCAGCTGTCAAAAGATCATAAAACTAGTTTTATTTTAAATATACAAATAAAATAAGTCTAAAATTATTTTGTTCATATTTTATCTTTTGAAAATTCCATAGACATTATACTTTTTTCTTAGGATATAAAAACTAGTGGAATAGATGCTCTTAACAATCTAGAAAAAAACTTCAAAAGTGGACTAACATTAAATGTACTGAAGATCTTGAAAGTCCACATAAAATTAAAGTAAGAGACAAGATGCAATGCAACATCTTGAAACAACATGAAATGGGCAGTAGAATTAAATAGACAATGCAATATATTAAACCCCACATGAGAGTGTTGGGTTAAAGTATCATAAAGACCTTAAATGTCTAGAGAATGAATCAAAGGACATCACATAAACGAAGTATCTTTATTGATAAAAATAAAAATGTTTTATAGTAGTGATGTTGCTGCTGACTGCTTTTACAAATTTTGAAGTAGAAATTATTTCCTATGATAATAGCCTTTCTATTCATTGCATCTAAATTTATCCAATACTTTTTGTGAAAGGAGATGAGAAGCATACAGAAAAAAAAAACATAAGGCAAATAAAGTACTAAGGGAGTTTCAAGGAGGGAAATATTGTTCTAGTCAGTTTAGAATACTGGAAGAAAAAAGATAAGGAAAGATAACAGGTAGAAAAGAACAACTCAGAGGTTACTTTGATTTCTTAAGTGTTTTCCTACTTCATAGAACCCAAAAGTATGGATTTTAATGGGTGTGAAACAAGTAGCAGAACTATGACAATCATATATATATATATATATATATATATATATATATATAAAAATTCGAACAATTTAACATCAGATACTTGGCACAGGAAGATTATATGCATTGTATTTGATGTAGGTACTTTTATAGTACTTTTACAGTTAGAGACAGATACTATCTTATCCAACAATTTTGCTATCATTAAGAAACATAAATATCTGATAAGAAATAAGACATTCATTTCCAGAGAACTGTATTATTAAGTGGAGTAGCATTTAATGAATACAGAATGTCTCATAGCTAGTGTCACATAAGAACTCAAAGAAATTTTCCTTATTCTTATTGATAAGATATATTGCCTTAGACCCTTAGGCTCTTGTTTATTCAAAACCACTGAGCACAGTGTATCCCTAAGACAGTGAGTCACTGTGCAGATTTCAATAGTCTGAGTGCATCATCAAGGCAAAGCAGCAATTCCTCAGCAAGAATGTATATCAAGGATAGCATCATGATTGAGTACTAATACAAATAAGCAGTTAAAACTTTGTTCACAGACAAGAACTCTATTAAGAATATTAAAATATTATTCTCAATTCCTGCTTTTAAACAGAGGTATAAAAGTAGTTTTTTGTTTTTCAAAGGATATTCCATTTCAGCTCGAATGTCATTGAGACGGTGGGATAATTCAGTTAGGTCATCTTCTTTGTTCTCTTCAAACACTCTCAACTGAATATCAAGCTCATCATTCTCTTTTTCTTTAAGACCCTAATATAAGAAATAAAATTCAGCAACTGAATGACAATTTAAAAATAGAACACTTGTTAATCAGGGACAAAACAGAATTATTCATTTGTTCACAGATGCAATTTCAAATATTGACCCAGGGCTTTGATTTCCTAAAAGAAAGTAAATGTAGCTAAAATTTTGTTTTAAAATGAATGAACATCATACCAATATTTACATTTTCTTTCCAGGCCCTAAGTTTTGACGATTTACGTTAAAATATTGATAATCACTTCTGGAACAATAACAAAGACAATAACAAAAAAAACCCACAATTGCTAACAACCTAAATTCAATGCACTCATTTGGACTAAACAAACTCATCAGAAATCACAAAAGAAATCATGCATTTAGAACATTCACAAGTGCCTCTGGCACCAAGAAAATGAAGCAAATGTAGATGAACTAAGTTAATGTAAAGCAAAGGCAAGGATATATTCAAGCACAACAGTCCCAAGTATGGCCTGGAAAATTGTATAAACAAGTTTATTATGAATGATATTTTGTGATTTTAAAGCTAAAAGGTATTAAGATTTTTTAAAATCATGTTAAAGCTAGCCACCATGCCAATCTTTCATTTTTTTTCTTAGCCTAATCACAAAATACCAACTTGGGCATCAAAAATTTGTTTTTGTAATACATCATAAACACATGCATTACAAAGCTCTAACAAATTTGCAAATAATAATAATAACAATAATAATATAAAAAGTTTGGAAGCATGCCACACCAGAGATTGTTGGGCTTAATATATATCACCTGGAATATCTTTTAAAATTTGTCCATTAAGTTGCAGCTTTGAAAACTCAAATCGGTAATCACAACTGTGGATGCTCAAGGGTGATACACAAACTGGGATTATGATGTAGGATGTTCAGAGCTGAGCTTGAACTCTAAAAGGAAATGCAAGCAAGGTGTACTTCAAATTAGGTAAAGAAAGAAAACAGGATGCATTTCTTCTATTTATTTTTGTTTCCATTTTTATTCATGTAGAACAATGATATATAGGATGCAATGGTGATTCCTCAAGCAAAATAAAACAAAGTACTTTTTGATGTTCTTTCTTCAAATCTCCATACTTAAAAATTTGCCAAATTCTTAACACATTTAAAAATATAAAAATAAAATTCTCTAACATGTTTAAAATATATTTTAAATGTTTCTATATACTTTCATATAAAGTGTATAACAAAAAATTATTTCCACTTACTTTATTCTAAACTAAGAACTTGCCTTGGATCTAAATATCCACTGACAAGGGAGTGAGATTTACTGGAATATAGAATTATGTAATGCTTGTTGGTCATGTTGCTATATGAGCAAAGAAGGCAGTTACAAAAGAACACATCCAGAACATTAAAAAAATGCATGCATTTCAGAGCAAGAAATTCTTATAATTCTCCTATTTAGAAACAAAATAAATTCAACACTACCATTTAGTTAGTACCAGATTTTCATTAAAAAGTAGAAGAGTCTGCTCAACTGAATATTTTCAAGGAAAGTAGTAATTGTTTAAGTATCTAATTTACTCAACAAAATATGTCCATGTAAATATAAAACATCCTAAGTGTTCTTTCAATTCATAATTTCTGATCCTGTTAATATGTTTATGTGTAGACACATACATTATATTGATAGGTTTTCCTTTGAAATATCAAACTCCAAAAGATATATCCGTAAATTCTTGATAAAATAAACATTTGATGATTTAAGCAAACTTTACACAGTAAAAATAAATATGACAGACATACACAATTATATCACACTTAAGCATATAGTCAAAGGAATCTCAATCTTACTATGGACTTCTGAAATATATAAAATATGCCTGGTGCATGAAAACATTATTTTTACTATGTTGTTCCCTCATATAGCAAATTTAATGATGTACCTAAACAAAAGGCAGATGCAGAAATTTAAAAATAAATCAATATAAATTATTTCAAGAGCAAATATATTTTAAAAGTCAATAAATCAAATCATTTATACAAAAATACGAAAGAAAATTTATTGAAAGCAAATAATCTACATTCCATTTAACACCAAAACTCTAACCACAGTGGCAGAGCAAATATGAAAATAAGCGTTCACATAATATGTTAAAACTGATTTGTCATGAAGATTCTCCTAATTACTTCTAAAACTGACACTGTACAAAAATATTGTGTTTATTTTAAGATTTACTAAAATAAGCTACTTTCCATTTTCCCTACCATTTCATTATATTAGAGAGGTATAATTTTTGGTGTACATACCAATCACTGATTGGCATAACCTAAACAATACCCTTAACCATGCCTAATTCACTGCATTCATTACACTCTATTTTAGAGAAATAGAGATCTGCTATTTGAATTATGCAAAAAAAATAAGGATAAATAAAAAAGAGGCATTTAGAAGGCTTATGCTTAATTTCTAATATATTCAAGATTCAATGGCTACACAAAGATGTTGATTATTACTATATATTCTAACGCTTTATATGAAAATGTTAAGGTAATTTGGGTGTCAATTAGCACCAACTGATAAAAAGGTATACCTAGTATATACTGATATATGACCATTTTGTCCTTAATAAAGCATGATAACTAAATGACAACAAAAATAAAAATAAAGAGATGTATGGAAGCAAAGAAATTATCCCCAGTGTACAAAAGGCCCATCAGTTTAGATTTTATTTTTCAGCAAAAATGCCAGAGAAGTTTGATCTCAAAACAGGCATTACTAACCCACCGTCAATATGATTTTGACAATCTTCTTTCTTTGAGGGAATATATACACTCTCAGCTCATAGGTAGAGTCAATGTTTCGGCATATCTAATTTCACCTTCTAAGAGATCTGAGAATCCTTATAGGATTTAGCCCAAAACTTTAGTAAGAGAAATACAATGTTTTCCATTTTTCATATGCTGGGGAATCACTGCGATCTGAAGCAGAATCTAACAGAGACGTGATAGTTAAAGGAAAATATCATTCCCCATCCAAGACGCTGTTCACATTAGGGAGCTGCTGGGAGAAGGAAAATCAGTTTTTTACCAATGAAACAATATAGTATATATCCACCACAGACCATGGCAGGTCCCATGCTCAGGAATGGTCAGCCAACACAAACCATGTTTCTGGAAGTTTTGATGTTTTAAAGAGAGAGAAAGAACATGAAGTTGATTATGTAGAGAGTTGTAGAAAGATATTTTAGGAGTTGAGGAAAAAGAAAAAATACGTTAAAATGTACTTAATGAAACTCTTAAAGCATGAATAAAAACATTATTTAAAAAGAGAGACATTTTCAGAAAATATGCATAATAAACAAAATATAAGATAAATACTGTGTTCTAGAATATATAGAGGATTCTCAGTTATCAGAGATAATACAAACTATAAAACCATTCCAAATATAATTCAACATTACTCTAATGAGAACAAACATTCACATTCAATTCAAAAAATGAAATTGTTTCTCTTTAGAAAAGTTCCAAAGCAGCCTAATGAGGATATCATTTTTAAGCAAAATATCCCAAATGCACTAATTAAGACTCAATATGCATACTTATACTGACTACAAATGAAATCAATTTAAAGTATCAAAGAGGAAAGCAGAAAACATTTAAATTAAAAGTCAAATTGCAAATAGATAAATATATCTAACTTATATAGATATACCATATCATTAACTGAATTATGAATCATCATTTATATAACAAGAGTAATACTATCATTATATATAAAGATTACAAAGTGTCTGTTTTATTTGAGTCAATAAAAAAGGACAAATTTGTGCTGTCTTTCAAAAATTGTACATTTGCTTGAAGGGTACAATAAGTTGAAAGTTTAGCAATATAGTAAATAGATATACTCAACTTACTGGGAGCATTGCTTTTAGTCCAGAACGGAGGAACTCATTCCTCAAATGAATTCTAAAATCAAGATCATATGGAGAAGTGACAAGTGCATTTATGAACTGCATGCAGGCCACCTACAAAGAAAAAGTAAATTTCACTTATACATTTAGGTATGGTAAAGAAATATACAAATATGCAGTACAATATTAATGTATTTTCTTGAATGAGTATACTTAAGTAACAATTATGAGATGCCTGAACAATCCAAAGTACATACCCAATTGAAAATTAATAGGCAGAAAAGTTGTCATCTGCTAGGATTCTTTTAACCAGAAGAAATTCTAGCTTAATGACATATATTAATACTACTTTAGAAGTAAAGACTTCTAAACAGGATGATCGGTCTTATAACAATATCTTTATAGAAATATAAATAGTTTGTTAAGGCCATAAAAATAGTAAAAGTTATATTTACTGACTACATCAACAGCAATATGATAGTATATATTATTACTATAAAATTGCTATTAAGAACTTTGTATATAACATATAAAAACATGGCTGAATATTTTAAAAAGAAGTTGAACCCAGAGTCTACCATTTAAAATAAGTAGGAGATGATTTAAAGTCAGTAGTCAAACAAGAAAAGGTAACAAAAGTTCCATTTATTGCTCACCAAATTCTATAAGGTATCTCATTAGTAACATAACAACTGCAAACTAAAACTGCTAGGGAAATACTTTTAAAGGCACAGTCACTGGGAATATAAGAAAAAAAAAGGAATTTGTCTGCATCTATGCTACCATTATGTCTTTCTTTGTATAACTTAGGAATTAAAAAGTAAAATTATCAAAAATATCTTAAATTAAAATTTAACTAATTATTTCAAGAAGCACAACACATTATTATGAAATGCCATTGTGTAGATCCAGTATACAAAATACAAATACCTGAATGCAAGAAACTAAACCCTTATCATCTCTATTATTTAATTTTTATGAATTACTAGACAATGTATAAGGTCCTTTACATAATTTGCTATCTAAAGTCACTCTCATAGAAAACCTGAGATGAAAGCTCTAATATATTTATTTCACACATGGTAAAATTGAAGCCAACAGCAAATCAATAACTTATACACAGTCAAAGGCAAAAGACAATTATATTTCTACGTTATAATATTTTACTACAAAGAAAACAATTCCACAGCTGAGGAGAGGGAGCCTGAAATGGCCCTTTCCTATAGCCATACTGATGAATATCTTGCATATCACCATAGAAGCTTCATCTGGCGATGGAGGGAGATAGAGACAGAGACCCACATTGGAGTGCAAGACTGAGCTCCCAAGGCCCAAATGAAGAGCTGAAGGAGGGAGAACATGAGCAAGGAAGTCAGGACCACGAGGAGTGCGCCCACCCACTGAGACTGCAGGGCTGGTCTAATGGGAGCTCACCAAGGCCAGCGCGACCTGGACTGAAAAAACATGGGATTAAACCGGACTCTCTGAACGTGTTGGACAATGAAGGCTGACTGAGAAGCCAAGAGCAGTGGCACTGGGTTTGGATCCTACCGCATGTACTGGCTTTTGGGGAGCCTAGTCTGTTTAGATGTGCACCTTCCTGGACCCAGATAGAGTGGGTTGTACCTTAGACTTCCCACAGGGCAGGGAACCCTGACTGCTCCTTGGACTGGAAAGGCAGGGGCAGGGGAGTTAAGGGAGGGGGAGGGAAATAAGAGGTGGGGAGGAGGTTGGCCTTGAGAGGGAGGGAGGGGGGTATGGGTGGAGGGGAGGGGAGGGAAGGGGAAGAAGGACAGGAGGGAAGGGGGAGGAGGAGGGGAGGGAAGGGGGAGGAGGAGGGGAGGAGATGGAAATTTTTAAATATAAAAAAATAAACCATGAAAAAAAAAGAAAAAAAATAAAAGTAAAAATAAACAAAATAGAGGTTAAAATAAAGCCATACAAAGATGGAAAATAAAAAAAAATTAATTAATTAAAAACGAAAACAATTCCAGAATGCTTCAAAAACTCCACAAATAGATTCATGCAAGAAAATATTTTAAAGTGGTATATATATGGAAGTAATATAGGCTTGGGACTTAGTTTATTGACAGTTATCTGAGCTTTAGTAATTTACTAAGCTTCTGATTAGCTTTCCCTCACTGCCAGGCAGAGTGTCGTCACATTTTGAGGATCTGAATGTATGGGCTGAGGAAAAAAAATGTCTTTCAACCGTCCAACTTGTTCCCTTAGACTGACATGAACAGAAATCAGATAATGTAAGAAAAAAGAAAAACAGAAAAGTTAGGTTCTTATTAAAGGCCAACAGGTACTTCTTTACACAAAATTAGTTTGATAATTTCAATGATGGCTCAATGTTTGATTTATTACTTTCATTTCATTTCTGATCCTAACTTATATACCAGGAGGATAACTATACCAAGTATGTGTGGTATGCCTGAGTGAAGCTATCATATTTTATTAAAGACATATTTGGTGAAAGGCTTTTTTGTACCATATTTAATTACAAAAGAAGACTTTCTCCATTAATCTGATACACAAGAAATCAGATTAATACGTAACAAATCATGTTACCATACTTCTCAAAACAACTCCTGAAATCCAACAAAGACATGACAGCTTACTGACTAGTTGTAGTCTTGAAAAATGGGCTATCTTAATATGTACTCACTGGATATTAATTATGTTATCTTCTCTACCCTTAAAAGATTATTAACGGGCAGTTTACTTTGAATTTTCCTGTCTTACTACATAGAAATGAAGTTCAAGTGTATGTCTGTATTATCTTCTGTCTTCTTTTAAAAAAATAACTGGCAGATTATAGGGGCCACCATTTTTACACACTACAAATCCTTCTTGCCTTGATTCTAATTTAAAAGTGCTTCTCTATTAGAAAACATAATATCATTGAAATTCTAATCTTTCAAGCCCAACTTCAAATTATCAGCTCATCAGATAGTACTCCTATAGTTCTCAAATTTGTAGTGTAAGTTATATTCTTGGTTATGAGCCTAAACTTTAATGGCTGAGCCATCTCTCCAGCCGAGTGCAGTGTAATTTAAATGAGATAACATATGTAAATAGTTTGTAACATTATGTAGCATAGCACTCAAATGATATTTTTAATTTGTTACCTGTGGGAGTCCTATAATAAACCTAGTTAGGTACTCAAAGACATGAATTTGAATAGGGAGAGAAATGTGAATTTCACATGTATCAGGAGATTTTCTAGAATACAGATATACAGCTAGTGAAGCAATTGAAAATACGAATTGACAAAATATTCATGTATATTTATGAGCACACACATGTTGTTGAATATACACATCAATATATAAGTAGATGAATGTAAAATGATAATTGGTAAAGATTAGTGATAAAAATAGGGGAAATATTCCTGGGAAATCAGAAGAGAAAATATGCATAAGAAACATAGAATAAAGAATGGTATTCAGAGATCACACAGAAAGAATGGTGAACTGAGATGCAAGAGTACATGTTGATCAATAGTGACAAGCAGCCACAATTGGGGAAAAATATTGGACTTTGAAATTAGGAGGACCATTTAAGATATTTTAAGGATTGTATAAAAGCTAAGTTGTTATAAGTATTTTAGAAAATAAGAATACATTATTTTTTAGAGACATGTGATTCAAGATAAAAAGACAGATGAAAGGCTACTAAGTGTAAAAAAGCAGGTGATACAGTATGGGAGAACAAATAATACAACTAAACAGAAGGTAAGGCAATGAAGAGAATGAAGAGAGTATATATGTTGATGTGATTTATCCCCATTTTTTTCTCAAACTACTGAAAGCAATGAAAAGCATATCATAGCTGAGCTAGAAAACATCTGTAAGAAGTTGTTGGTTTAAAATATAATTAGTTCAGTATTTTAACAGAATTACTTCATGACATTCTAATAAGAGGTCTCAGGACATTACCAAAATAGAAAAGTAATTCTGTTAAAATAGAATACAAATTAGGTTTTTAAACAACAGATTTTAACTTTTGTTTTTAATTTCAGAATTCTGAACATACTATATAAATTTTACAGGATAATTTCCCATTCACATTAAATATGTCTAATAACCCACTTCCAATTCTTGGGAGACTACTAGGCTCTGCATATAACAAATTACTAAATTTTGCAGCTCATTAAAATAGGAAATTTCAAATTGTAGTTTGCATATGTTTGCATCCTTAATCAGTATTCAACAATTTCTTGAATATTTAGCAAGATGTCTATGATTTTTCCATATGGTACTTGTTAAACACGTGCTACTTAATCATTCTATTCTGTGCAGCACCATGGAGGCTACAGAATGACAGTAGTGTTTCATTGTCTGGGGTAATAGACAGTGGGGGAAAACAATGTAGAGTAATTTTACTCAAAAATGACAATGGTACTTTTTTATGGAGGTGTTACTATAACGGACAAACAAATCTAAATGCATATATCAAAAAATTTTAAGTTTAAACCATTATTCTAAACTTTAACAGCTGTGCGATTCTTAGAAAACTGATTATGTAGCCTCCCTTCAACTCAGTCCCCTGATCACTAAACTGAAGATAATATATAACATAGAACTGTGGCTAAAATTCCATTTAAATATTTTTAACTATGCAAATGTTAAAACTTGTCCCACATATGGCAAATTGTTCCAAATTCAATGAAAACTTTAACTCTAAATAAAATACTTGAGTTCTGCTAAACTACAGGCTTATATGTATGTCTGCCAGTGAAAGCCATCTAGTCAGGCAAGCACAGGCAACACAGCAACGGGGATACAACATTGGAGAAGACATCTGAAAATACACATTTCAGGCTTTCCCTAAAAAATACCAAATTTTATTGAAACTAAAACTAATAATATGAAAATCTGTTACAGATAGAAAAACACTAAAAGGAAATTCTCACTTTTAAAAACACCAATATATAAGATAAAATTTCATCAATATCCTCATCATAGTTGAAGTAGAATACCTTCAAAACATCTTTACATATCTGAAGAAACATTATGTACAGTTTCATACTATTATAGATTCTCTTTAGATAAGCCAGTTCATCTGTTGTACAGTTTCCAACTGTGACAGAAAACATGTTAATACTTCAAAACACAACAAAAGAAAAATCATGAGCTTCCCATCAAATAGAAAATTTACATGTATACACTCACTATAAAATAACTTGAAAAATTATAGAGACAAACTCTCTTTGAGTGATGACATAGTACTTTAAAAGATATTTCATGGATTATCAAATGTATATACACTAAAATAAAGAGCACATTGATATCAAATTCTGGCTCTTGCACACCATGTCCACTTATACAAGTGATGTAATTTCGTTCTGCCTATCCTTGGGACAGAGAAATATATAACAATTAGGAGGTTGATCTCTTACAAGAATTAAATCAAATTATATAGGCAAAATAAAATGTGCCGTCATCAGAAGCTCTTGTCTCTAAATATGGGTAATAAACATAACTTCTCATCCCTTGAGACTAAAGTAGCCTTTAATAAAGTAAGACATATCCTGAAATCACTAAAAACAATGGATTTTGTCATTTTTAAAATTAAACACGTTTGCCGGGCGGTGGTGGCGCACGCCTTTAATCCCAGCACTAGGGAGGCAGAGGCAGAGGCAGACGGATCTCTGTGAGTTCGAGGCCAGCCTGGTCTACAAGAGCTAGTTCCAGGACAGGCTCCAAAGCCACAGAGAAACCCTGTCTCGGAAAAAAAAAAAAAAATTAAACACGTTTAGTCTGGGTCTACAGAATTTTCCCAGGATCCCTGACAATAAAGATACAATTCAATCCCCTCTGCATTGGGGAGTCAGATTTCTAATTGATGTTTGAAAGGCACAAAGAGAAAAACATCGAATACTTTTAAAACTGCTTCCATTGAGGCGGTGGGACAGACCTAACGGGAGACCACCAAGTCCAGTCGGAGTGGGACTGATGGAACAGGGGACCAAACCGGACTCTCTGAATGTGGCTGACGGTGGAGGAGGACTGAGAAACCAAGGACAACGGCGATGAACATGAACTCTACAGCATGGACGGGCTCACTGTGAGCCTTGTCAGTTTGGTTGCTCACCTTCCTGGACTTAGGGGGAGCTGGGAGGACCTTGGACTGAACATGGTGAAGGGAACCCTGATGGCTCTTTGTCTTTGGAGAGGGGCGGAGTGGGGGTGTGGGTGGAGGGGAGGGGAGGGAGGGGGAGGAGAAGGGGAGGAGATGGAAATCTTGAATAAAAAAATGAGAAAAAAAAGAAAAATTACAGGGATTGTTGTGAAAAATAACAGTTGAATAAAACAAGGAGAGATATTCTAAAAAAAAAAAAAAAAAAAAAACAACCTGCTTCTTGGTCGTCTGTAACCCAGTCTGGCCAGGACCTTGTAACTCTCCTGACTCAGATATCTGACTGTTAAAGACTAACATGCTATGCCGCCATACTTGACTATTCTCTTACATTTCTATAAAAGCTTGCGAACTTTATTAAATTGGACAGATAATATTGACAGAAATGTTTTCCCTTTGGTCCAGATTGTTGCTAAACCTTTAATTTAACAATAGTTATTATAATGCATGCCATATTAGTGATAATGAAAATGCAATTTTCTAAATTTTAAGTGAGTTTAAATAAACAAAACTGTAAAACACAAACAACTATACATTTACAACTTAAAAGGAGTGGGTATAATACAAGTATTCAAACTATAACTCAAGTGATTCATGATAAAAGGACCCCACCTGGAGTTGTAGGGTTTCATGGTTTTCTAGTCCTTCGACAATTGGTGAAAATCGTTCTCTGTTATTTCTTTCAGCTGCAGCACTGATAGCCCCTAAAAGTTTATCTAGACTACAGACAAAAACAAAGAAAAGAGAAATAAAAAAAAAAGATTGATTGATGTTCATTCTCTATTTTAGTCTTACTTCTTGATGTTTATATAGACCATTGAATTTTTCACATCACTTACTTTTAATAGACAAAACTTTCAAGTATTGTAGTATGACACATAATGTTTTTAAATATCTCTGTTATGGAAAAGCTAAGTGGAGCTAATTAACATACACATCACTCCACATGCTAATTTTTTTGTATGAGCTGTTTGTGTTCCAGACATTTATCTACAAACTTACATTATGTTTTCTTTTTATTGAGTAAGTTCATTTCATGTTAAGTTACCATATAAAATAAAATAAAATGCAATGATACAATATTACAAAGGATCTGGTTGATTCAATTAAAGAAGCCAAATTGTGGTCTATAGAGGTGGGTAAGGAGTTAGGAGTATTGGCTGCTCTTCCAGAGGATCTTGTAAAATTTACAGTGCCCACTGGTGATTCACAATAATATGAAAGACCTCATATTGTAAACTAAACTGCATAATGTGCCATAGAATGTCTATGCATGCATTGTACACACAAGTGCATGTGTGTATTTGCTGTGTAGTGTCTCCTGTGTCTTGTGTGTGTTTCTTGTGTGTTTCCCAAGATAACTTTTGAACATAACACATTTGCAATTGACTAATGTTATTTTCAGTGAGAAAAAATTCCATTTTTTTATATTAATCTTTAACAAATTTAGATTACATAATATCCAAAAAAGGGTAAAACAAAGAAGATAATAAAGATGTCAATTTAAAATATTCTAATTCTACTACTATTTTTCTGGAAGTTATCAAAAAGAAAAGACACTAATTTCCCAGATGTCATTTTTCAACACAATAAATAGAACATATCAATACTTACATGTTCTCTTCACCAACAATGCAAATAGCAGAAAGTATTTTTACTATTTCAGTCATCATGTTGGGTTGCTTGGGGTCAATTGCTCTTGCCAACAATAAAAGACTTCTCTCATCTCCTAAAATCCTTTGCAGTCCAAACTAAAGACAAAAAAAGTAAATAAGCAAACACACCTGAACTGTGTATGGAACATATTTTCCATTTAGCACGAACCCAATATAAACAAAATTTTCAAAAGAATGCCTTTGCAGTGGTGTTAAAAAAGTAATTATGTAAATTATCCTCAAATGCAGTTATTCAGTTTTATTTTATTTGAAATGATAATATTTTGGAAATTTTGTGGATTAAATAAAAATGATTTCCATTAATCCTCAAAAAAACATTTAAAAATATTTAGGAGAAAAACGGCAACAATTAGTATTTCTCTAACAAACAAGAACATATTGAACACATACTGCTATATTTTTAAAGCAGTTTTTTTATGTCATGAGATATACCGAGAAAAGTCTGGAATTTGTGGTTAACTTTTCCAATATAGTTCACCAAAAAGTAAAGTAAACACAGGAAGCAAAAATGCTGAAGTCCTTCAAGTATACTATATGCAATTTAATGCAATAAAAATATGATATGGACTTTCCCCTATATTTTTGTCCTTTTACATCATCTCTTAGGCAGCAACATCATGGACTCAGAGACATAACATGTGGGTTTTCTTATATACCACAGACAGATGGGTAAAGGAGATATCAGTTTCATTTATTTTCTAGGCATGAACCCAAGCGTGTATCCACATGCATTCACAAATGCTAATAGATAGATATTCAAATACCAAAATTAATGTTAAGATACTGTTCTTTCTTCAACTTTGTGTCATAAAGTATATTTCTGCTTTCTCATTAAAAGTTTACTTCATTTTACAGTTAGTTGCATGGCAGCATTACATTTCATTGGGAAATATTACAAGATAACATTTGGCAAAGTACCAAACATATGAACTGTATGAGGTTTTTAATTTAAATTCTAAACTTCTGAAATAATACTTTACTGTGGGCCTTAATAAATAAAGGAACATGCAGACTTTTCTAACTTCAAGGGCCATTTAAGTCATTTCAGATGAAATTTACCTTCCTCGAATTGGAAAATGTGTTCCAATTTAAAATGAATATATTACTATGTACTTTCTCTTCAGAATGTTTGTTTTATGAAGTTTCACATGTGTATAATTTAAAAGACTCATTTATTAATGTGGTGGGGATATATATCCAAACCATACACATAGCTTTAAAAAACTCCCATTTAGTTTAGAATAATTTAAATAAAATCATCACGTTCTTCAAAACTGCCAAACACATAAGAAAATGAAAGTGAGTTGACGTATCTGAGTATCCCCTGTAGGAATAGGGCCGTATAGGAAATCCTGCTAATATAACTTTCTTTAGTCAGTATTCTAATTATAATTAGTTGTTATCCTACAAAACTATGATATTTGACAAGATGAATCAATAAGAGTGTAGAACAAAAGTTCTCATAGCTGAAATTACAAAGAAGGAGACTGATTAGCCAGAGGCTAAGTTATTTTTCAAAGGCCCAGTCTGCTTAGGAGTGGCAAAATGTGATCTGCATCTCTGATTTTTAGTACTATATTCTCTTTCGATAATGTTACTACTTTTGTCAGTTGCAGAAGAGATCCACCTTGAGCTACAGAGAAATAATTTACAATTAAGTGTATCATTGTTAGGCATTAGATACAATGATGTGTGGTATCTAAAGGCTAAAAGGACAGAAGAGAAATTCTTCTGTACTAGTAATGATAGGAGTGTATCTATAAGAAACTTCCCGATGGGTGAGAAAGATAGCTCCGGGGATAAAGGTAATTGAAAAATGCCTAAACACCAAAGTTTGATCCCTGGAAACACATGGTAGAAGGAGAGAAGTGACACCCTCAAGTTGTACTCTGACCTTCACATGAATGTATTGGTGCATCATACACATGTATAATTAACTGTAAAAAAATAATCGACTTCCAGAAATAGCAGTAAAATATATGTGATGAAGGAGTTCATAAGCAACCATGTACTACATGTACCAATAAAATTATTTGCTGATTAATATGGGTATATAATATAGATAGTAATATATAATTGCATATACCAAAGAAATAGTTTTTATATTACTTAAATATACAGTATTATTACATTGGTTATTAATAGCTATAGTTTATATTTAGCAAGTTCTTGCTTATTGCTATACTTACTTTTATTAAGTACTTTGAGACTATTAAAATGCCATCTAAAGGTAATTAATGTAATTAAGCAAATTAGTCGAGTTATTTTATCTGTAGGTCTCCACAAGATTGTATAATACAAGCAGTATTATACAAATACAAAAATGTAAGCTATTTTCCACAGATTACTTTTACGCATGTTAAATCACTGAAACTGAAGTAACACTCTTATCAAACTAGTTGAACCATATCCCTACCCTTGAATTTTCCTTTTCAATAAACTGAACTAAACTTCTTTCTCTGTCTAGAAATGATATCCAACTTATTACATTTAAATTTCCATACAACTAGGGTTTATAGGTTTTCCACGTATAGAGAATCCAGGTTCAATTCCCAGGACCTACATTAGGCAGCTCAAGGCTATAGCTTGAGCTCTATGGAATCTGATTCCATCTGACCTCAAAGGGCAACTGCACACATGTGCTGCACATCAACTCATCTAGCAACATGTCCACATAACAAAATCTTTAAAAATAAATAAAACTTCATAATATCACAAAAGGGAAAATGTATCATCAAATTTGAAAGCTAAACTAATACTGTTTGCATAATTGCAAAATATGCCAGCAAATGTTGTGTGAAAGAAAAGACACGTAAACCACGTATAGAAAACTTGTAATGATCTGCATTATAAATATATTATTAAAACGAGTAAATACCCACTGTTCTATGTTTTTTTTTTACTTTCACACTGTCAAGCAAGCTCTTTCCTTTTGTAACAAAGGGATAAGTAAACACTATTTACCTTATTATTCATAAATGCTTTCAGGCACTGAATGAGTTTGTACTGATTCTTCTTGTCAATATTTTCTTGCCTAAGTCAATAAGAAAAAAATATTAAGTTGTGCTTAAAACTTTTCCCATGTGTGAAAGGTTTTAAATGTTTATTCTTACTGTTTTTTGTCCAGAAGCTTTTCCAGCACATCCAGTAAAAGTCCAAGTCCTTCATGGCCAAAGTTGTTAACCCAGCTGAGAATTGAAAAGAATATATAAGCAACTTCAAATATTTAGTACATTAGATATTAAAATTATAATTTTTGTTTTCAAATATGGTAATCCTGTCTCACTATTACAGTCTGTTTTATTTTCTTTACCCTCAGATAAAAGACTTGACTCTGAGGATGACCCTGATATCATCATCCAAATCCCTGACCACTTTTCATGGTTTCATCGCCCATATATTGCACTGCATCAGATAGTTCACCAGCTTCACATACTTAAGACAGAATTTATGAGTTAAATTTGTCTTCCATTATTTCCATTCCCTCAAATCAACTCCTCCTCCACTCTTCAGTATTCTCTTAGTAACACCATTACCCTTTGACTTCCCCAAAATTGAAAGACTGGCTTAATTGTTTGACCTGCCGTTGTCTTTCATATTTTCATATTTTCTACTCATTTCATAAACAGCTGATGAGCATCTACAAGGTAACGAGTATGCATGTAATATAGATATAATGGGAAACACAACCGAGTTCTTATCCTCACTGAGTCTATTACCTACAAATAGAAAATAAATAAGTAACCAATTATATAAACATCAATGATTTGTTGCAATGGAGGAAAATAACCTTTGCTAAACAAGTACAATGCCAGGATGCTTTTATTTAATATGTAACCAGGGAAAGATCTTTGATAATATGCAACCTAAACAAAACAGGATTATATGAGTAAAAGTATTATCAGAAAACTGACTCTAAAAATGTTAAATACTGGATTTGGAATGTTCCAGAGCCTCTGTAGAAGGAAATCAATTAGTGGGGTTGGGCATTTATGTGGGCATTTAAGTTCTGTAAGAATACTAGACCTTTAGATATCCAATTATGAATGGTTCTTTTTCTTCTACAATGACTCCTCTAAATGATCCTCTGTGGTTTTCATTGCTTACACTAAAATCTAATTTACTAGTAGCTACATTTATCTTACTGTGGATGAAGAATCCTGATGTGGGAGGGTCTTCTGTTTGAGTTGATTTCATTGGTTAATAAAGAAACTGCCTGGCTCATTTGATAAGCCGGCCCTTAGGTGGGTGGAGTAGACGGAACAGAATGCTGGGAAGTTAGTCAGATGCCATACCTCTCCTCTCTGAGCCAGACGCGATGAAGCTCCGGCCCAAGATGGATGTAAGCTAGAATCTTCCCGGTAAGGCACCACTTCGTGGTGCTACACAGATTTTTAGATATGGGTTAATCAAGATGTGAGTAAGAGGCTGGAACTAATGGGCCAGACAGTGTTTAAATGAATACAATTTGTGTGTTGTTATTTTGGGGCATAAGCTAGCCAGGCTGCTGGGAGCTGGGCAGGATGAAAAGCAGGCCTGCCCGCAGCCCCTCACTACAGAATGCCAGTGGGGTTCTATGTAGCTTCATTTTTTTTCTTTTGTTCATTTTACATTTAAAAAATCTAACTGATTACATTTAAAGAAATTCCTCAGTTCAAAAATCTACCTGGATTACCTCAATAATCCCTTAACTTGACATTTTCACCAAGCTTCAATCTACTTTTCCATCCAGAGAATTTATACCACAGTGGCCAAGAGAATCAGACAAACTATCATTTCTGGAGTTCTCTCTAAACTTTCTTTGTTAGTTTATTTATTATCTCTTCTAAGAAAGAAACTACAATATTATGTCTCAAAGTCGCCAAGTCTCAAATGACTATTTTACACCATTAACTATCTGTATAGCCCCTGAAAATCTTCAAACAAACATGGGTTCTTCTTAACCCATACATATAATCTTGTCTCTTGATGTCTAGCATGTTTTTTATCATATACCTTACTGATTCATTTGGATTATAAATAACCTAAAGACAGCACATTTCCTCACTCATTTCTCTATCATACATTGCCCCATTAGAGAAGCTTACAAAAAATATATGGCATATTTTTAAACAATAAATATTTACTAATTTAAATTTAGTACTTATGTAACAACAAAGAATAGGCAATCTTATATTTCTCAAGGATTTCACAAAACTAAATATACAGATGTTTGTAAAATAGACAATATAATATCTACTACATATAGAAACAAATGTTAAAACACTGTGGAGAAACTACTAGGCTTCATATACGCTAGGCAAGCACTGTACCACTGTGGTACATGTACTGCTGACATATTTCATATATAGTCTTTTAATTTTCTCTGATAGTTAATGAGAATGGTGCCCATATGCTCATATGTTCTAATATTTTGGTCCTCAGTTGTTGGAACTGTTTGAGAAGAATGAGGAGGTATGGATTTTTGGATGAGGGCTGTCACAGTGGAGCACTCTTTGAGTTTCAAAAGATCATGAAATTCCTAGTTACCTCTCTTTGCTTCATGTTCTGGATCAAGATGTAAGCTCTCAGCTACTCCTCCAGCACCATGCTTATTAGACTGTCAAAATGATTCCTGCCATGAAGGGCATGGTTTCTAACGCTCTGAAACTGTAGCCCCCCGCCACACACACACACACACACACACACACACACACACACACACACACACACACAGTAAGCTGCTTTTTCCATAAGTTGCCTTATTCATTGTATCTTATCACAGCAATCAAAAGTAACTTAAGATACTGTCCATTTCATATCAGCATATTAAAAATCAATATTTCTCTCAGATTATCAGTGAGAGTTATCAGATCACTGAAAAAGGTACAATTTGAAATAGCTGAGACTCAGAACCAGTCACATCCACAATATATATTAAGCTCATTTTAAACTAATGTGGCTTTAATTTTCATAATGGAAAGAAGAAATCAATATGGCATTGTAATGATAACTGGCAATGGGCTATTCAATTGAGGCATATAATCATCCACTGCAATGAGCTATTTTCTTTAAAGACGGGATAATCAGTGGGGTAATGGCAAAAAGATAAAAAAGACATCAGTTCTATGTATAACATGCTGTATTTATCAGAGAGAAATCCGTAAAACTATCATAGAACAATAACCTTAACATAGTCTGAACAAATATATATCCAATCATCAGTATCTGCCTTGACATTTGAGAACAGAAAAATAGTAATTTCTTCAAATTTAACACTTCAAAATAATTTTCAAAATTCTAAGTATTACTCATATTTCCTTTATACCCAGTATCATTATAATTATTTGGATTGTCTCTTTTCCTAGTAAATTATTTGATGTAAGAGAATGATTTATATTTGTTCATTTGAAATGAGTCACCCACACATCCTAGACTACTTGAAAATGCATGGCTAAAAGCATTTTGGATTGATTCATTGAAAATTATTTTTATTCAAATAAAAGATACAATCATGAAACATAATGATAAGAGGACAAGTTTATTTCTTATAACTTATGGAGTACAAAGTCTCAACTGAGGATGCAGTTGGCTAATGGGAAGAGGAAGCCTATTCGGAGTCTTCAGAGGTCCTAAAGTAGGAAGGGACCCAAAGAGGAGTTTGCTGGTAGGGGAATTAGCTAATCATGATACACCCTGATGATATTCATGAGCTCAAAAAGTTCCCCGCTGTAGTGGAGGGGCTGCAGGCCGGCTTCCCGCCGCCAGGCTCCCAGCCACCAGCTAGCTTATGCCCCGAAATCACAACTCACAAATTGTATTCTTTTAAATACTGCCTGGCCCATTACTTCCAGCCTCTTACTCACATCTTGACTAACCCATATCTAATAATCTGTATAGCACCACAAAGTGGTGCCTTACCAGGTAGATTCTAGCGTACGTCCATCTTGGGCTGGAGCTTCATCGCGTCTGGCTTCTCTCTCTGAGGAGAGGCACAGCGGTCTGTCTAACTTAGGAGAGGTGTAGCATCTGACTGATCCTTCTACCTCACTTCCTCTTCCTGTTCTGTCTACTCCACCCACCTAAGGGGCGGTCTATCAAATGGGCCAGGCAGTTTCTTTATTAGCCAATGAAATCAACTCAAACAGAAGACTCTCCCACATCATTTCCCCTTTTTCTGTTTAAACAATAAAAGAAAGGCTTTAACTTTAACATAGTAAAATTACATATAACAAAATAGTTATCAAGTAAGAATTAGTTACAATATTATATCCATTTTATCTTTTATCATAACAAAGGAAAACTTTAACTATCTATCCATTCTTCAACTCCATCAAAGTCTCCAGAAGGATATAATATTACCTAGGTAAACAAGAAGTAAGCTACTTCCAAAACTCTAGAAATGACAGAGACATCTCGCCGCCTGGACAGTCACCCAAAGTTCTTTTGTACTGTTGGGGCATCCATCTTCAGCCTACAGGCCCATAGTTTCCAGCAGACGTTTCCATGAAGCAGGAAATTTCAAAGGCAGTTCAGTCAGTATCTGCTGTGTCCTACAGAATGTCTTGCAGACTCTTTCATGAATCAGGAATCCCAAAGAATCATCTCACCTTTAGGCAAGTTCAGCAGTCCTCTCTGTGGGTTCTTTGTGTCCAGTTTATGCCAATAGTCCAGGCAAGAGCAGTTTCTTGCCAAAATGACTATCAAACTCCATAAGTAGCCTCTTCGATGCCCATAATCCTCTTGAAGTAGCTTGTGCTGCCAGGAGCAGACATGTCTCATTGTCATGAAAAGCCCTAAGTTATTAAAACATCTAAAATGTGATATCCTGTAGTCTTTGAAAGATATGAAGAATGCTTATGTAACTTAAATATATCTCTATATATCAAGAAAATCTAACTAACATAACTACAAGCTTTACTATTATTGATGATTATCCAGTAACAACTTATATTTCCTAATTATACATTAGTTTTTAAAATGAACTACACAATCAAAATACCTTAATCAATATCAGAAATACATATACATATAACAAAATTGACCTTAAAATCCATACCAATGCAAATTACTCATATCTATATCATATCCCCCTTTAAATGTAAAAGATTTATAAACAATATTTGGGAATATGGACGTAGTTATTTCTCTCCAAACTGCTTCCTGCTGAATGGGGACGCTGTTAATCAGATCTTTCATGGTGTAACCTGTGTGCCAGGTTCATCTCAGTCATCAGTTGGGTGAAGTAATTTTTTGAGGGTGTTCACAACAACCTTTCAGGAGGGCGTGGTCTATCATACCATATTGGGATAGAAGCAATCCAACGGGTCTCATTTTCTGCAAAAATAAAAGAAGAATCTCTTTTCCAAAGTATCATATCCTTAGATCCAAATTCTAAAGTCAAGGTATTTTCAAGATATCTTTCTTGGATTAGTTCAGCAGCATTTGTAAACAAATATCTTTTAGGAGCTGTTGCTCCTTCCTCAGCATTCAAACAATTCAAAAAGAGCATAATAACATACAGTATCAAGATTCTCTGTGTATTTTCCATCTTTGTGCGGCTTTATTTTAACCTCTATTTCGTTTATTTTTACTTTTATTTTTTGAGACAGGTTCTCTGTATATCTTTGTCCTGGAATAACTCTGTAGACCAGGCTGTCCTTGAACTCTCAGAAATCCGTCTGTCTCTGTCTCCCCAGTGCTGGGATTAAAGGTGTGTGCTACAACACCTTGAACTCACAGAAATCTTTCCGTCTCTGCCTCCCAGGCATTCGGATTAAAGGTGTGTCCTGCCACACTTTGAAGTCACAGAGGTCAATCTACCTCAGCCTCCCAAGTGTTGGGATTAAAGGTGTATACCACAACAAACTACTTCCTTTTTCTTTCTTTCTTTCTCTTTTTTTTAAACTGTAAGAACTTTAACTTTTAGCCTGCATGTATTTTTAACTCACTGCAAACCATTTAGAGGTTTTCTTTGTCTTTGAATCTCTCTTTACTGTATATCTCTCTTTTTCTGACCACACGAGTCTTTAATTTACCAAGCAATATAGGTAGGATTAAAGCCGTGGCTTTGACAGCTAGATCCAGCCCATTCCTTAGCTTTCCAACCTCATGGCGGAGGTACCCACTGTAGCCATGTTTATCACCACAACTCTGTGGCGGTTCAAGGTCCCTGCCAGCAAGCAAGCTGAAACAGTGTTAAACAACAGGGGTCAAAAGCTCCATAGTCAGGACCGCCTGCTTGAAAGAGTCAGAGTTTGCCCTGGTGGGACTGCCCAGAAAGCTGGCATTTTAAAACGGCGCAGCTTTTTTCCTGCTACGGCTGAAAACCGAAAAACAAACATTCAGCTTTTCATCAACACCATTTGTGTTTCGTGGCAGGACCTCTTAAAAGAGCTGCAAGATTTTGCAGCTAAAGCTGAGTCAGGAAGCCTCTCTTAGATGAGAGTGCTTTCTTACCTCTAGCAAGCAAAGCCAAACCTGAGAAATAGCTGCTACCAAGAAAACATGCTTTACTCTATTCTTCCCCAAGCTTTCTCAGGCTTTCTTTGGATTCAGTTATCCACGTTGGGTGCCATTCTGTAGTGGGCTGTGGGCTGCATTCCCGCCGCCCTGCTTTCGGCCTCCTGACTAGCTTATACCCTGAAATAACAACACACAAACTGTATTCTATTAAATACTGCCTGGCCCATTATTTTCTGCCTCTTACTCACATCTTGACTAACCCATATCTAATAATCTGTATAGCACCACAAAGTGGTGCCTTACCAGGTAGATTCTAGCGTACGTCCATCTTGGGCTGGAGCTTCATCGCGTCTGGCTTCTCTCTCTGAGGAGAGGCACAGCGGTCTGTCTAACTTAGGAGAGGTGTAGCATCTGACTGATCCTTCTACCTCACTTCCTCTTCCTGTTCTGTCTACTCCACCCACCTAAGGGGCGGTCTATCAAATGGGCCAGGCAGTTTCTTTATTAGCCAATGAAATCAACTCAAACAGAAGACTCTCCCACATCACCCCGCATCCTTTTATTTGCTTCCATGATCTCTTCCAGGCATTAAGCACTGGGCAGCCTCTAGCTAAATTATCTCTGTGCATTCATTGCAGTAGGTAGGTACACATATGCAACAAAATACACAAAGACAAAAGAGACAGGATGAAACAGTTCTAATTAAAACAAAATGTTGGCTTGTTTATATGGCTGGGAGATTTGGGGTTTTCTGTTTTGTTTGTTTTTGTTGTTGTTTGTTATGTTTTAAGTCATTTCACCAGAAGTAATTGTTGTTGCAATTATGTTCCTCAAGCCAGCAGCATCAATATCATTGTGAATGTGCTAATAATTTAAAATGTGGGGCCCTGTCTCAGAACTATGGGATCAATCACTAGGGTATGTGAAATGGCAGCAAAGTGTATTTTAATGTGATTAAAAGTGATTTTAGTGCTTGGTGAATTTCACAACCAATGGCATAGAAAAGGTCTGTTAAGAAGTACATGAACCCCTTTGGAAGCAAGACACAGGCTCAGAACTCTAGACTGCTATATACACGCTCACAACCACAAACACTACCATAGGACACAGAACTGGGATAAAGATGCAGCTGAAGCACACAAAACTGACAAGTTTTACAAGGTATATAAAGTGCAGCTCTTACAGAATATTAATTGAGAATCTCACATGATACCACTATACCAATGGCACTGCTGGTGGAAGGGGAGGGAAGATGGAGGGATGGGAACTTGAGGGAACGGGCTGGGCAGGCTGGGGGTAAGAGGCAGGACAGAGGGGAAGAGTAATAAAAGAGATATGTTTATAAGGAACATTTTAGTGTTAGAGAGAAACCTGGCACCGGGGAAACCCCCCAAAATCTATAAGAATAACCCCAGCTAGGACTCCTAGCAATAGGGAGAGGGTGCCTGAACTGGCAATCTATTGTAATCATATTGGTGACTACTCTAATTATCATCAAAGATACTCTATCCAGCAAGTGTTGGAATCGGATGCAGATATCCATAACAAAGTACTGGGCTGAGTTCCTGGAGTTTTGCTGAAGAAAGGAAGGGGGGACTGTATGAGCCAGGGGAAACATAAAGGGGAAACCCCCAGAGACCGCTGACTTGAACTCCTGGGAACTTATGGACTCCAGATAGGGAGCCTCTGTGGGACCAACCTAAACCCTCTGCATGTGTGTGATAGTTCTGTAGCTTGGTTAGTTTTGTAAGGCTACTAGCACTTAGATGGCTTTTGAGAACCTGTTCCCTATGCTGGATTACCATGCCCAACTTTGAGGCAACATGAGGAGCTTTTACCTAACTCATCTTGTATTAATTTTTTTTTAAATAGAATATATTAAAGCTTAAAAACAGAAATTAATAGCAAGCTTGCTGAACTTCTTATGTCATTATTTTGGAAGGGCTCAGTTATATACTGATGAACATGATCAATGATCAAATGAAAAAAAAACTTTAGTTTGAATGTACGTATAAAAGAATTTATTTAAAACTAAATCTAAAAGAAAGCGAGATATTCCCTATCTAGTTTTCCAGGACAAAACAAAATGAGCAAAACTCTATTAGAGGAGGGAATGAACGTCTGTTCTCTTCGAGATCTACACAAGGAGCAATCTTTCAGTTTAACAAAACTTTAATGTTTTACCCAGAATTAGATAATTATGCTCAGAATTAGCTCATCACATTTCTGACAAATATATTTGGTGGAGAGAGGAGTCTATAAGACACATGCACAAATATAAAAGGACACAGTGATCACATGTTCAATTTGATTAGATTCTCTAGATTTATAGCAACCTTTCAAAAGAGTTAAAGATAAAATTAGAAGGTTCTACACTAAGTCCCATAAGCTGTAAAAGCAATTGGTCTCATGTGAAGGGGTGCAATATTAGTCATGTCATTCCTTTATCACTGTTTGTGTAGTGCTAACGGCTAGTAGAGAGGGCTATGTGTTCTGTACAAAGGATTTGATTTCTCTTTTAATGGTGCACTATTCCCACGTGGGATCTCATCCTACAACACAAATCTTGAGGAATCAGAAAATGGGTAAAAAATTATACCACATTCAAGCAGTATGAGAGACAGAAAAAATATTGTAAATTTTATCTTTCAAATTTTTAGACAAAACTATCACATTTTAATACCAATGTTCCTTATGTAATGTTCATTAATGCAATTATAGCTAAATCTAGGTTATTTGTACTTGGATAAAGAGAATGAGATGCATGTCAATACATAAGACCACTGTATGATCTTACAAAACAATATTGCATATGTACTTCATTGTCAGAATCTCTAAACAGTAGTGAATGTAAACTTCAATGTTTTACCACCTTTAAAGGATGTTTTGCTCAGCTAAATTAATTTCATAATTGTCCCTCTATCAATATATACATCCATCACAAAAAAATGTTACAATAAAAAATAATACAATAGCAATGTGCATATGCATTAACTGGGTTTAAATAAATAAAAACAATTACATGCATTCATTTTTTGTCTACATGAAAATAAATACAATAGAATGGGGCATTTGAAATTCTTGAAATGATTCACACTCATAAATTAATGCATGAACTATCTCTGACCAATTATAATATACCTATTTGCTGCAATACTGCCATTTTCAGGCATTTGTGCATAAGCTTTGAAGCATGACACTTGCTGACCACTTATTTCGCTTAATTCACAAAAAGGTTGAATGTGTCAATTTTCCAGCTTTTCCTCTCTGAGGTTTTGACTTGAATGCTGTGATAGATTACAATTTCCTTAGAAATTCCCAAAAAAGACATCTAATCATTCTCTCTGGCTACATTTATTCTGTCCATCAGTCTCACTGGCAAGATCCTGCTATGTCCAATGTGATTCACATACTTTCAAGAGAAGAAAATTTTCACCTTTTCAGGTTGATCATATTATATAAAAACAAAATTCTCTTCCATGCTGTTATAACAAAATACTGTAATACCTCAAGTTACGCATAAAAGTCTCCTTACAGAACAAATTTAACTACAAATTTTATATCAGAGAACAGTTTCCTATTTATTAAAATCAATTTCTTAGTCTGTATACATTACTTTGGAGACAGTCTAAGAAATAGCTTAACTATATCTATTTTAAATATCAACAGGCTAGGTACTGAAGAATATTTTCCTCCACATCTGCCTTTAAAACTTATAAAAGTATAATACAATGTTATATCCCACATCAATAATGAGGTAAATTATATGAAGTGTGAATGAAAATGAAAAGACTTCTCAGTCTTTAGTAAATAGGGGGAAAGCAAAAGTAAAGAAAATTTCTTATATTCAAGCCAAAGTCAGTAATATTTTACATCTTGATCTGTTTGCAATTGTGACAATAATTATGTTAGCAAACTTACTAAATCTGATGGCTCAGTGATATAACCATTTAAATTTACAATAAAAGGTTAGCTTCCATAAGAAAAAACTATATTGGCTTATTTTCTGAAGCTAAGTAATATAGCTGAAATTCTATCATGTACTCCACAGGACATCCAATTTCTGTTGGTTCCATTGAATTTTATTAAAATAAATTTATTCCAAGAAATCAGATTCCTAATTTACAAATCCTGAAAATGAAAAAGAGTTCATGGAGTTTATCTGTGATAAATAAAATAAGTCCTTGAATGCAATCAGGAAAAACAATGGCATTAGCACAAAACATAGGCTCATACCCCCCTTTCCTAACCCAATTTGTATATTATGCTATCAGATTCTTCTGGGAAGTAAACAAGAGGTAAATAAATTTTCCTGCAGTATTTGAAGGGTAAGGAAAGTTGAAGGACAATTAATCTTTGAAGAGTACAAAGCAGAAATGCAACCTTTTATTCTCATCTGTCAAGTACAATGTGAAAAATTAACACATTATAATACATGGTGATTGCTATGGAGATAAAGATCAAACAAATGTAATGTTCACAGATAAATTTAGAACAGGATATCTATACATATGTCTGGAAAAAACATAATTTTGGATTCTCTTTGTGGAACGAATTCGGAAAATTTAAATGTTGTTTACTAAGAACCTGATTTTTAAAGATATGAAGACTTGTCTTTTCTGCCTTAATCTTAATATTTTATTTGAAATATATCTATGTAAAACTGAGAGAACAGCTGTGGAGATTATGAATTTTTGCCTGCACCTATATGGTTAAATACATTTTTATTCCTTGCATTTAAATGAGGAAAGCTATATATATTTATGGTAGACATATGACTTATTCATATAGGTGTGGAATAACAACATATAAATTTCTCATATCCTCATCATTTTTCCCCAACAATGAAAAGAGTAAAATTGAACTTTCTTTGCAATGTTCAAGCATACAATATACTATTATTTACTGAAGTTACCACTATATATATTAGATATCTTGAGATATTTGTAGCCTTTGAGAAATATAAATTTCCTAATACATTTGATATAAATTATACTTTTCAAAACATAACCTGAAACACAGAATATTCAAAAATATTAACAAAAACAAACTAAACCAAGCAGGAACCTTAAAGGAGTATTGTCAGTTAAAAAGCCAAACCTACTCTTTATTTTTCTATCACAATAAGGCATCAATGTACAATAAATATGTGCTAATAAAATACTAGCCAGTTATGATGTATAGAATTTTCAGAATTAATTATAAAATGAAGTGCATATAAAAGAGATATTATCTTTTAGTATATTCAATCTGGCCTGCTTTTTTACTTTCATCAAAATTGAAAAGTATAGTACCTTATAGAAGATATACATTTAAATGTAATATATCTCTTAAGACATCTTTTAAAGAAACTATGATATTATAAATACATGAGTTCATTAGCCTTTTTCAAAATGCTAATGACATTTGCTTTTATATACTGGGGAGATCAAACCCAGAGCCTTGTTTGTGGTTGGCAAACAGTCTACAACTGTGCTATGTGTCTATTCTTGATTTAATGAAGCTAGGTGTCAGACTGGCCTAGAGCTCATCAATGTAGCCACAGCAAGTCTCCAACTCACCCTGCTTAGGGTCTCTGAGTACTGGGATTATAGGTTCATAACACTATAGCAGGTGTAATGGCTACATTTCTTCATTTTGAAAAATTAAAAGCCAAAATAAAGTATGATGTATATGGTAGGAAAAAAGGAAGGGAGGAAAGGAAGGCAGACAAGCAAGTAGACTGACTAGGAATAAATTTGACCTCATTTAAAAATAAACTCACACAAAATAGGACACTCTGAAAAATGTAGCATTACTGGTCATAAAATCAAGTAAGTTACTCCATTTTCCAGATGAAGAAACCAAAAAATTGACAGGTTTCTTTTCGACCACAAAGCTAAAGAGCAAAAATAAGAAACAATTAGAATCCAGCACTTTTCAATTGCTAACTTCCTCCTATTCAAGTTCATTATCAATAACTATTGTAAAAAATCATTAACTCTTGCAGCAACAAACCTAAATTCCATTTTACTCTGAAGGTTGAAGCCAAAGAATCACAAATTCAAGACCATCCTGGTTAGAGAATGAAGTCTGGCAATACTGGTCAGTGTATAATGTTCGATCCCACATACTGACCACAAAATAATTAGTGGATAGCAATTTTTCTGATTTTTTAAATAAATTTTATAATGCAAATTATACCATAAATGCACTAATGGCTATATTTAGATGCAAAAAGAAACTCAGTAAGGAATCTTCTTTTTGATAATTCACTTTTTACTCTATCATAAAAGAAAGGGAAACTTTAAATAATAAAAATAACAGAGGTACCAATATACATTTTGTTGCATAGTATTTTATTCACAGAATTTGAACCATAAAACAGGAGGCTCATAACAGGACCTGGGTATCCCATACACCATCCCCATTAAAAAAAAAAAAAAACAGACCTTCCCAGAAAACCTATTTCTGTTCTATTCACTAATTAATACAATGTTTCCTCAGAATAGAAAGCCCATTCTAGAAAACATAATCAAAAGAAATTAAGTACAAATATTTAAAATTAACTTCAAAATGTGTAATAAATATTAATGGATATATACTCTGATGGAAAAAATATTGAGAAGTGTCTGGGGAAAGTATAAAACTTACGTTTCATTTAGGAATAAGAGTGTTTATTTGACCTTACAGAAGGTTCTCCCCAGCCAAAATGTTGCAGACTGGCACATTTAATCACTTTCTGCTAAGTTCTTACTTCATTATTTCTTCGTGTTTCATCTTATTTGCACCATTTACACTGAATTTTCAATAATTTCTGTAACCCCCATTTTTCTGCAAGACCATACTTTTCCTCTTTCAATGTCTTTATCCAAAAGAACTAAGAACTGAACTAAAGTTCAATAATGAAATGTAAAATCTCAGAAAAGCTTAATAATGGAAAGAAAAGCAAGTAAGATAAAATACACTGTCAAAGATGACTCCAGGTCATACACACAAGGCTGAGATTCAAAATCATGATTGGATAAATGAAATTTCCACAATGAAAGGTATTCATTCATTCAATTGTATTCAAAATAATAACTGAATAATTGTTTTAAAAATAACGATTGAATAATTTCATGTGATTTCAAGTCATTTGTGATGGCACAAACTGAAAATCACAGCAACATGCTTCTATATACCCTCACTACAGTATGCAACTAACATGGTTCTTCAATCTCCAGAGAACTGTTTGATAATCCATATTTATTTAGTATAATTCATATGGATGGCTCAGAAATACCTAGTCACATATTTGAAATCTATATGGAATTGGTTCTTGCTCCTAAAATCCACTCTTCTACAACTGTATGTTTTTAACTCCCACACTCATTAGAAAGGAAAAAGTACTCATGAAAGTGAATACTAGAATCAGCACGTGAATTATTATTACTTGTAAATAATTCAAAAATAGTTCAACTAGCATATAATATGATGAACGATTTCTAATATTCAAGAGTAAAGTAAGAGAACAATTAGTGGCAATTAATTGTATATTTCATAATAGCTAATGGAGGTAATTTTTAATGTCTAAAGAACAAAAAAATTGACAAGGGTTTGGAGTGATTTATATTTCAATTACTCTTATCTGATCATCACCATTGCATACATGTATTAAAATGTCAAGACCTAGCCTATAAATATATACAACTATTATCTATCAATTACAAGTTAGAAAAAATAATTGCAGACAACTAAATTAGTAAAAGTTCACCAATGACCGTAACACATCCTCTATTCTGTTTGCAGAAGAAAGTAATGATGAATAAGTAAACTAAAGGAATATTTTTAAACTTAAAGTGTGTCTTAAGATCAAAGACTATCCCAAGATTGATGCTCACTCACAATAAAGGCATTATGACATTTTAGTCAATGTTCATAATGCTGAGCAATAACACACTACAAACTTCTTTAACAGTTTCTATATGAAAGAAAAACTCATTAATGTTTAATACAGGCTTAGATTTGGGTCTATTTCAGGGTTCCCTCTATCCTTTGACAAATATTAATTCACATGGGAAATTTATGATAACATAATTTTTGAAAATCTGTTTACAGCACTTCAGTCTTCAGTACCTTTTGATAAATGAATATTCATAAAACAAGTTTAAGAATGGATCTCTAAGAAACTCATTAGGAAGCTGACATCAAAGAAGTCACAGTATACCATTAAAACATATACCACACACACATACACATAACACACACACAAAACTAGATTCCAATTCAAAACCATGGGATATATATTCCTGAAAATAGGGAAATTTGGAGGCAATCTGAATATTTTTAGCAACAGTGGATTTTACAGAAAAAATCTAACATCTACATGTGGGTTGATTTGGAATAAAAGAATGCTTTAAAACCATATCCATGTTGTAGGTGTGTAAACTACCTTACCTGAGCTCATTTACATGTAAAAGAATACTGTAACAATGCCCTTTTCTGCATTCTGCCTGTATCCATTTCATCTCAACACAAGGTTTTCAGATCGAAGCCATCTGATGTGAAAGGCTATACACCTATAGCCTTGCTGATAGGTGGGAAATCTCCCCAAAATAACTGTCCATTATCCAACATCAGTCAAACAACTGGAGTCACAGAGCAAATACTGTTGTTTAATGCACATGGATCTCCTTTCAACAAACTACAAAGAATACTTGGTTCTCCTAGGTGTTAGCTGACATCTTAATTGTGACTTGTCAGCTATCCAACTCCTATCAAAAGTCTAGCTGACATGATAAGATATGCCTAGGGGAAAGGCTCCAAGGCATTTCCGAAATACAATACACCTTAGTAGCAAGTTAAAATGCAGAAAAGATGCAAACTAATACTATCGCTATAGGCCCGTGAGAAGCATAATGACCTTGGCTCCATGTAGGAAAAGAACATTCATTCATAGAGATCCTCTGTGTTTTATGAAAATTTATAAAATAGTGTTGTATGGTATGTCTCATTTTATTTTATTTTTTTTTAATGGACACAAGTTTTTATTCTGTGATTAGTTTTTCTTTTCTTTTTTTTTTTCTTATGGATTATTTTTTTTATATTTAAAAATTTCCATCTCCTTCCCTCCTCCTCCCCCCTCCCTCCCCTCCTCCTCCCCCTTCCATCCCCTCCTTCTCCCCCTTCCCTCCCCTCCCCTCCACCCATACCTCCCCTCCCTCCCTCTCAAGGCCAAGGAGCCATCAGGGTTCCCCACTCTATGCTAAGACCAATGTCCTCCCAACTCCCCCCAGGTCCAGGAAGGTGATCGACCAAGCTGAGAAGGCTCCCACAGAGCCCGTCCATGCAAAAGACTCAGAGCCCAGAGCCATTGTCCTCTGCTTCTCAGTCAGCCCCCGCTGTTGGCCACATTCAGAGAGACGGGTTTGGTCGCATGAATCATCAGTCCCATTCCAACTGGAGTTGGTGATCTCCCATTAGTTCTGTCCCACCTTCTCCATGAGTGAACGCACCCCTCTCGTTCCTGACTTTCTCCCTCATGTTCTCGCTCCTTCTGCTCCTCATCAGGACCTTGGGAGCTCAGTCCAGTGCTCCAATGTGGGGCTCAGTCACCTTCCCCATCTGTCGCCAGCTGGAGGTTCCCTCACGGTCCTGACTTTCTTTCTCATGTTCTCTCTCCTTCTGCTGCTCATCAGGACCTTGGGAGCTCAGTCCGGTGCTCCAATGTGGGGCTCTGTCATTTTCTTCAAAAGATGAATATGGGATGTACTCACTCATAATCGGTTTCTAGCCATAATTAAAGGACATCGAGCCTATAAATTTGGGATCCTTGAGAACATAATAAGAAGGTGAACTCCCAAAAAAAGATATAGTAATCCTCCTGGATATTGGAAGTAGACATGATCGGCAGGCAAAATTGGGAACTTGAGGGTTGGGCGAGACTGGGCCAAGGGAAGATGGGGAGAGAAAAATGTGAAGGGGAGAACGGGGGGAGCTCGGAGGAATGGGGTGCTTGGGATATAGGAAGGGTGGATATGGGAGCAGGGAAGCATATATCTTAATTTAAGGAGCTACCTGAGGGTTGTCAAGAGACTTGACCCTAGAGGGGTTCCCAGGTTTCCAGGGAGACGCCCCCAGTTAGTTCCTTGGGCAGCTGAGGAGAGGGAGCCTGAAAAGGCCAGTTCCTATAGACATACTGATGAATTTCTTGCATATCACCATAGAACCTCCACCTGACGATAGATGAAGAAAATGACAGAGCCCCAAATTGGAGCACCGGACTGAGCTCCCAAGGTCCTGATGAGGAGCAGAAGGAGAGAGAACATGAGAAAGAAAGTCAGGACCGTGAGGGAACCTTCAGCTGGCGACAGATGGGGAAGATGACGGAGCCCCACATTGGAGCACTGGACTGAGCTCCCAAGGTCCTGATGAGGAGCAGAAGGAGCGAGAACATGAGGGAGAAAGTCAGGAACGACAGGGAACCTCCACCTGACGATAGGTATGTCTCATTTTAAATGAACAATGAAATAAAATTCTCAATTTCAAAATTAGGAAGAATGCCCTCTCCCCTTTAAACAATGAATGCACCATCATTCTTCAGGTAAAAATTTTTGTCTTAAATTAAGATATATGCTTCCCTGCTCCCATATCCACCCTTCCTATATCCCAAGCACCCCATTCCTCTGAGCTCCCCCCGTTCTCCCCTTCACATTTTTCTCTCCCCATCTTCTCTTGGCCCAGTCTCGCCCAACCCTCAAGTTCCCAATTTTGCCTGGCGATCGTGTCTACTTCCAATATCCAGGCAGATTACTATATCTTTTTTTGGGAGTTCACCTTCTTATTATCTTCTCAAGGATCCCAAATTTATAGGCTCAATGTCCTTTAATTATGGCTAGAAACCGATTATGAGTGAGTACATCCCATGTTCATCTTTTTGGGTCTGGATTACCTCACTCAGAATAGTGTTTTCTATTTCCATCCATTTGCCTGCAAAATTCAAGATGTCATTGTTTTTTACCGCTGAGTAGTATTCTAGCATGTATATATTCCACAGTTTCTTCATCCATTCTTCCACTGAAGGGCATCTAGGTTGTTTCCAGGATCTGGCTATTACAAATAATGCTGCTATGAACATAGATGAGCATATGCTTTTGTTGTATGATTGGGCATCTCTTGGGTAGATTCCCAATAGTGGAATTGCTGGGTCCTGGGGTAGGTTGATCCCGAATTTCCTGAGAAACCGCCACACTGCTTTCCAAAGTGGTTGCACAAGTGTGCATTCCCACCAGCAATGGATGAGTGTACCCCTTACCCCACAACCTCTCCAGCAAAGGTTATTATTGGTGTTTTGGATTTTAGCCAATCTGACAGGTGTAAGATGATATCTCAAAGTTGTTTTGATTTGCATTTCCCTGATAGCTAGGGAGGTTGAGCATGACCTTAAGTGCCTTTTGGCCATTCGAACTTCTGTTGAGAATTCTCTGTTCAGTTTAGCGTCCCAATTTTTAATTGGGTTAATTGGCATTTTACCGTCTAGTCTCTTGAGTTCCTTATATATTTTAGAGATCAGACCTTTGTCAGTTGCAGGGTTGGTGAAGAGACTTGACCCTAGAGGGGTTCCCAGGTTTCCAGGGAGACGCCCCCAGTTAGTTCCTTGGGCAGCTGAGGAGAGGGAGCCTGAAAAGGCCAGTTCCTATAGCCATACTGATGAATTTCTTGCATATCACCATAGAACCTCCACCTGACGATAGATGAAGAAAATGACAGAGCCCCACATTGGAGCACCGGACTGAGCTCCCAAGGTCCTGATGAGGAGCAGAAGGAGGGAGAACATGAGAAAGAAAGTCAGGACCGTGAGGGAACCTCCAGCTGGCGACAGATGGGGAAGGTGACTGAGCCCCACATTGGAGCACTGGACTGAGCTCCCAAGGTAATGATGAGGAGCAGAAGGAGCGAGAACATGAGGGAGAAAGTCAGGAACGTGAGGGGTGTGTTCACTCATGGAGATGGTGGGACAGAACTAAAGGGAGATCACCAACTCCAGTTGGAATGGGACTGATGGATCATGCGACCAAACCCGTCTCTCTGAATGTGGCCAACAGCGGGGGCTGACTGTGAAGCAAAGGACATTGGCGCTGGGCTCTGATTCTTCTGCATGGACGGGCTCTGTGGGAGCCTTCTCAGCTTGGTCGATCACCTTCCTGGACCTGGGGGGAGTTGGGAGGACCTTGGACTTAGCATAGAGTGGGGAACCCTGATGGCTCCTTGGCCTTGAGAGGGAGGGAGGGGAGGTATGGGTGGAGGGAAGGGGAGGGAAGGGGAGAAGGAGGGGCGGGAAGGGGGAGGAGGAGCGGAGAGAGGGGGAGGAGGAGGGAAGGAGATGGAAATTTTTAAATATAAAAAAAATAAACCATGAGAAAGAAAAAAAATTGTCTTGCAGTTTTTTGCTACCCACAACTCTTCAGATCATTAGGTCACAATGAACCAACCTTTTGGAAATGAACCACATTCTCTAACTACGTTAGATAATTAGTATATACATTCATATATCACTTAAATTAAAAAAAACTGTGAACTTGATGGACTATCTACACGTCATGTAAAGATTAAAAAATTCAAAAACAAGAGCCACTATTTATCTTAATGTATACTGCAGTTTACCCATTAAAACAACACTTCAATGACTTGTTCAGCACTGAGTGTGCCTAATTCTTTTTAAAATTAATATAGCATACATATTTCTGGTTTCCTCCTATTATGAGGTATGATGTTGAATTTGCCTAAACAAAAATTGCATTTTAAGCAAATAGCTCACAAGTAAAAATTTAAGGTTTCTTAATATTTAAAGTAGTTTTGTCAAAATAACTTGTATGTTTTTGATACTAATTGATAATGTTGACCAAAAATTTAATAGAAGGCAAGCAAGTTGCCTTAACTGCAATGACTACAGCATTTTCTATTCTGTGTATAAGAGTACTGCTAGCACTCTACAATAATTCACAGACTAGAAACTTAAAGAAAACAAATACCAAACATAAATATTAAAAACCTGCTTTAGTAATAGTACTTCTAATGCTGCTTTCTGAGCTGTGCTTACATTTTTAAGTCCTGTTCTCATTTCTACACCATAAAACATTGTTTTCATTATTACATTTTTCATAGGTAACTTTCAATAAAGCATTCTAAGAGTATTGATCTGTACTTACCTTTATATTAATTCTCTAAGCAGTGTTGGGTGCATTACAAAGCTTTTAATAAGTTTAATACAGGCTATTTAAATAGTTATTAACACTATAATTGAGAAAATACTTCTACTGCTAATTTGTACTGCTGTCAAGATTCAGCTACTTTCATTACAATGATTATGTTAAATGCATATTTGTTAATATGCTAGCAAATGTGTTTAAATATAAGAACTATCAAGAAAAAATGCTCCAGAGATAACACAAACAACTGCACATTTGTAAACTTGAAAAAAAGTAACAACACTATTTTATAAATTTTCATAAAACACAGAGGATCTCTATGAATGAATTATCTTTTCCCACATGGAGCCAAGGTCATTATGCTTCTACACGGGCCTATATTAATAGTATTAGTTTGCATCTTTTCTGCATTTTAACTTGCTACTAAAAAAAGTTTTTTTTTCCTTTTTCACAAGTGTGAAAACATTTACTGAGGAAGCTATAGTTGCAAGAAGTGAGTACAATAATTTTGTCTTGGGTTTCACAGAAATTCAGATATTAAGCAAAACAGAAGAAAAGTTTCCATGTCTGTTAACATATCCCTCAAGCTACAAAGGTATTTTCATAAAACTATAAAATCATTCTATTAAATCACAATTCTACGATATTTTTAAAGAATATTTTAATTTCTCCTTTAAAATTTTAGACATGCATACAATAGCTTTAGTCATAATCCCCTCTGATTTCCCTCCTCTGAATTTCCCCAGAATTCCTCTTCTCCAAACTCCATGACTTCTTTTTTAAATGATATAACCACTGAGTCTAGTTATGGTTGACCATGTCTCTATGAGTATGAAGACAGCATTTGGAGCATGAATAACCTAGCAGAAGTCACACCTAAAGAGGACACAGAAAAGTGACTCTCCATCCCCTAGAAGCCATAAATTGTAAACAGCTACTCTGCAAGTGGCTAGGCATTTAAAACTACTTTCCCATCCTGCTTAAATTTAAGTGGCTTCATGCTCCACAGTTCTTATACAGGCAACTACAGATACTATGAGTTCATCAGCACAACAGCTAAGCCATGCCCAGAATTTTACACAATCCTCCATCCTCCAGCTCTTACATTTTTTACTATTCTTCAAAATAGTATTTGCTCTTTGGTAATGTGTTGAGAAATTTTTCTGACACTGTTTTATTGTTTAACACTTCTTTGCTTCTTCATGAAATATATTGCCAAATATCTGTATATCCTATATTATTTGACTGGGGAAAATGTTCCAAATTCATTGGTCATTTCCCATTAGGCATTGCTTCCTTTTATACATTTCATCAAGGACATATAAATACAAATCTATACATATCACACTTCTCCTTCAAAATCACAGAGTCCATGATATGTGCAGTCGAATGCAAGTTGTAACAGCAAACTCAGATTCCTTCTACTGCTGAAGCACATGGATATTTACAGTGTTACAGCTTTAAACATTGTATTTCATTAAGTAATTTTGATGTTATATTGTGTAAAACATGCAATGCTATCTGCAGCTAATGAATATAGTTCAATCAAACCAACAGGTTCCATTCGTATGTAGGAGAAGTTACCTTCATTCTCTTACTCTGATTACAGCTAAAAATACATGGTCACAAAATAATACCATATTAGTGAAAATTCTTTCTCCCTGCTTAAGAAGGAGACATTGTTACTGATGAGTCACTATCCATATCAAATCACACTTTTTGTAGATAAATTACACAGTATCAGACATTATGAAACAAATAAGGGGGCAAGTGTATCACTTCCACAGAGGATAGTAAAATTTGAATGAAAAAAGCAGACACATGAACATAAAATTACTATAAAACATAGGTGGCTAGAAATAAACACACATAACAGAATATACATGAAAGAGCGAGCTGCTTGGCCAGCAAGGAGACCTGACTGTCTACCAGAAGATCCATCATTCATTTGGGTGAAAAAGCATTTGACAAAATTCAACACCCCTTTATGATAAAGGTCTTGGAGAGATTAGGGATACAAGGGTCATTCCTAAATATAATAAAGGCTATTTACAGCAAGCCAACAGCTAACATCAAGTTAAACGGAGAAAAACTCAAGGCCATCCCACTAAATTCAGGAATACGACAAGGCTGCCCACTCTCTCCTTATCTCTTCAATATAGTGTTTGAAGTTCTAGCAATAGCAATAAGACAACACAAGGGGATCAAGGGGATTCGAATTGGAAAGGAAGAAGTTAAACTTTCGTTATTTGCAGATGATATGATAGTGTACATAAGCAACCCGAAAAACTCCACCAAAGAACTCCTACAGCTGATAAACTCCATTGGTATCGTGGCCGGATACAAGATCAACTCCAAAAAATCAGTTGCCCTCCTATATACAAAGGATAAGGAAGCAGAGAAAGAAATCAGAGAAGCGTCACCTTTCACAATAGCCACAAATAGCATAAAATATCTTGGGGTAACTCTTACCAAGGAAGTGAAAGACCTATTTGACAAGAACTTTAAGTCTTTGAAGAAAGAAATTGAAGAGGATACCAGAAAATGGAAAGATCTCCCTTGCTCTTGGATTGGGAGGATCAACATAGTAAAAATGGCAATACTACCAAAGGCAATCTATAGATTTAATGCAATCCCCTTAAAGATCCCATCAAAATTCTTCACAGACCTTGAGAGGACAATAATAAACTTTATATGCAAGAACAAGAAACCCAGAATAGCCAAAACAATTTTATACAATAAGGAACTTCTGGAGGCATTACCATCCCTGACTTCAAACTCTATTACAGAGCTACAGTATTGAAAACAGCTTGGTACTGGCATAAAAACAGAGAAGTCGACCAATGGAATCAAATAGAAGACCCGGATCTTAACCCACAAACCTATGAACACCTGATTTTCGATAAAGGAGCTAAAAGCACACAATGGAAGAAAGAAAGCATCTTCAACAAATGGTGCTGGCATAACTGGATGTCAACCTGTAGAAGAATGAAAGTAGATCCGTATCTATCACCATGCACAAAACTCAAGTCCAAATGGATTAAAGACCTCAATATCAATCTGAACACACTGAACCTGTTAGAGGAGAAAGTGGGAAGTACTCTACAACATTTGGGCACAGAAGACCGCTTCCTACGTATAGCCCCAGCAGCACAGACATTAAGGGCAACATTGAATAAATGGGACCTCCTGAAGCTGAGCAGCTTCTGTAAAGCAAAGGACACTGTCACTAAGACAAAAAGACAGCCTACTGACTGGGAAAAGATCTTCACCAACCCCACAACAGACAAAGGTCTGATCTCCAAAATATATAAGGAACTCAAGACACTAGATTTTAAAGTGCTAATTAACCCAATTAAAAAATAGGGCACTGAACTGAACAGAGAATTCTCAACAGAAGAAGTTCGAATGGCCAAAAGACACTTACGGGCATGCTCAACCTCCTTAGCAATCAGGGAAATGCAAATCAAAACAACATTGAGATACCATCTTATACCTGTCAGATTGGCTAAAATCAAAAACACCAACGATAGCCTTTGCTGGAGAGGATGTGGAGTAAGGGGTACACTCATCCATTGCTGGTGGGAATGCAAACTTGTACAACTGCTTTGGAAAGCAGTGTGGAGGTTTCTCAGGAAATTAAGGATCAACCTACCCCAGGACCCAGCAATCCCACTCTTAGGAATTTACCCAAGAGATGCCCAATCATATTACAAAAGCATTTTTTCAACTATGTTTATAGCAGCATTATTTGTAATAGCCAGAACCTGGAAACAACCTAGATGCCCTTCAGTGGAAGAATGGATGAAGAAAGTGTGGAATATATACATATTAGAGTACTACTCGGCAGTAAAAAACAATGACATCTTGAATTTTGCATGCAAATGGATGGAAATAGAAAACACCAACCTGAGTGAGGTAACCCGGGCCCAAAAAGATGAACATGGGATGTACTCACTCATAATTGGTTTCTAGCCATAAATAAAGGACATCGAGCATACAATTCGTGATCCTAAAGAAGCTAAATAAGAAGGTGAATACAAAGAAAAACATATAGTTATCCTCCTGGATAATGGAAGTAGACAAGATTGCCGGACAAAAAATGGGAACATGGGGGTGGGGTGGGATGGGGGGATGGGGAGAGAAAAGTGTGAAGTGGAGGATGGGGAGAGCTTGGGGGAATAGGATGGTTGGGACATAAGAAGGGTGGATATGGGAACAAAGAATTATATATCTTAATTACGGGAGCCATTCTAGGGTTGGCAGAGACTTGACTCTAGAGGGGTTCCCAGGTATCCAGGAAGACGCCCCCAGCTAGTTCCTTGGGCAGCTGAGGAGAGGGAGCCAGAAATGTCCAGATCTTATTGCCATACTCATGAATATCTTGCATATCACCATAGAACCTTCACCTGGAGTTGAATGGAGAAAATGACAGAGCCCCACATAGGAGCACTGGACTGAGCTTCCAAGGTCCTGATGAGGAGCAAAAGGAGGGAGATCATGAGCAAGGAAGTCAGGACCGTGAGGGGTGCGTTCACCCATTGAGACGGTGCGACAGAACTAACGGGAGACCACCAAGTCTAGTTGGAATGGGACTGATGGAACAGGGGACCAAACCGGACTCTCTGAATGTGGCTGACTTTGGAGGAAGACTGAGAAACCAAGGACAACGGGGATGAGCTTGGACTCTCCAGCATGGACGGGCTCACTGTGAGCCTTAACCTTCACCTGGCGATGGATGGAGATAGAGACAGAGCCCCACATTGGAGCACTGGACTGAGCTCCCAAAGTTCTGATGAGGAGCGGATGGAGAGAGATCATGAGAAAGAAAGTCAGAACCATGAGGGATGCGTTCACCCACTGAGACGGCAGGACAGAACTAATGGGAGACCACTTGGAATGGGACTGATGGAACATGCGACCAAATCGGACTCTCTGAGGGTGGCTGATGGTGGAGGCTGACCGAGAAGCCAAGGACAATGGCGATGGGCTTGGTCTCTACGACATGGACGGGCTCTGTGTGAGCCTTGTCAGTTTGGTTGCTCACCTTCCTGGACCTGGGGGGAGTTGGGAGGACCTTGGACTCAACATAGTGTAGAGAACCCTGATGGCTCTTTGGCCTGGAGAGGGAGGGAGTGGGGGTGTGGGTGGAGGGGAGGGGAGGGAAGGGGGTGGAGGAGGGGAGGAGATGGCAATTTTTAATAAAAAATAAATAAACTGGAAAAAAAAGAAAAAAATGAGAAAAATAAAGAATATACATGAAAGAATGCACAGTAAGATAAATTATAGCTGAAAAAAGAAATCTTTCAACAATTGCCTTAAGCCAAAAATAATAGAACTGAATAACATGTGAAGCATTTTATTATCTGAGCAATTAATATATAATATGAAGTGTATTATTCCATTTAATATTCAAAAATGCCTATGATTTTGAATATATAGGAAAACGTGGGGCTTATTTAAAAAAAAAAACTTAGGTCCTGAAGACAAAGAATGAATTTATAATAGTGGTAGGAATGGCAATCAGCCATGAGAGAAAAATTTTCTGGGTTCTTTTGAACATATGGGTCGAAAAATAATTATACAATAGAGTATTAAAATATACTTCAACATTTAAAGAAAAAAATTTCTGTGGAATGGGTGGCAGGCAAGGTGGCACATGTTTTCCTCCATGAGTTTGAGGTCAATCTTCTTGACAAAGTAAATTCGAGGCCAGTTAGGGCAACACAATGAAACCTTGTCACAAAAATATCTGGGGGCTGGTTCACCAGTTAACACTTGCTCATTTTACAGAAAACCAAAGGTTTGGTTCCCAGCACCTGCATGACAGCTCACAATCATATGTTGTTGGATAATTTTATTTTAAAATGTATTACTTTTGTTTATGCTGTGGAACATTTGTTATGATGTCAGTATGTCTGACTTTTGTTTATGCTACATTTGTTTAAGTCTTTGAAGCTGTGATTCTTTGCATGTCTAAAACAATAATAATAAAGAGCTGAATGGTCAATAGCGAGACCGAGCAAGGATAGGTGGGGCTGACAGAAAGACCGTATCAATACAAGGAGAAACGAGGAAGAGGGAGAAGCAATGAGAGAACACAGAAAAAAGGATGCCAGCCACCCAGCCAGCCATGGAGTAAGAGCGAACGTGATATACAGAAGAAAAGGAAAAAGTCCTGAGGCAAAGGTAGTCAGGATAATTTAAGTTAAGAAAAGCTGGCAAGAAACAAGCCAAGCAAAGTCCAGGTATTAATAAGTAGGAATAAGTCTCTATGTGTGATTTATTTGTTTGCTGGACGATGGGACTCCCAAAAGAGCCAAAAAGTAAAATACTAACAACTACAATATGAAACTGTAGTTCGAAGTGATCTGAAATAGTTTGGCCTCTGCTTCCACCAGAAACACACACTGTACACATGTGTATATCCATACACAAAAAAACCCTGAAATCTTTGAAAACTATCTGTGTTAATAAAATAAAATAAAGATTTAGCTATTTAAAAATTCTCTAATTTTGTAGAAAAACAGTTACATACATTTATAAAATAATTTCTAGACACAAAGCTACTTCTAACAACCAAGATAATAATATTGGAAATAAGCAAAGGAATTGAGCTTTGTTTTGCTGTTTTAATTGATTTAAAGCTAATGTCCCTTTGAAAAATAATAGTGGATTGAACATTATCCACTCAGAACATCAGAATGTGACTTTAATTGAAAATAGTGTTCATAGACATAAAATATAGATGACAATAACCTTTCTGTTGGATCAGACTGGACCCTAACTCATAAAAAGCAGACAAGTGGTCCAAGGAAAGAAACTATATGAGGAAAGAAGCCAAGGATGGATTCAGGCTGTCACAAGCCAAGGAAATCTAGAAGCTGGAATAGTTAAAAAAAAAAAAAAAAAAAAAAAAAAGAGCTTCCTCTAGGGTCCTGGAGGAAGCTCAATGAAACCTCTGTCTACTTTAAGTGGGAAACACTAAGTTTTCATTGTTTTAAACAACTCTCTTTCTGATGATTGTTATAAAACCAAAGAATATTAAAAGGATGACTCCCAGTGATCCCTAATTTCAAGGACTATTTAACTGTTACACAATACACTATACTCAAAGTGATTTGTCTTTGCATGTAATGATCAATCTGTATAAGTTAATTCATATACTATATTATAATTCTTAGTTTATTCTACTGCTGGCTTCCTTTTGTTGTTGCTTCATTGATTTTGTTTACATATTTGTCTCTATCCAGTAGGAAGATTAATCTGTTGTTAGCAGGGTTGGTTTGTTGGCTTATTTGTTACTTTCTGAGAGGGATGCTAAGACTTTTAAAGATGAAAATAATTGAAGAGCAAAGCTGCAGGGTTTACAGTTGGTTTAACCTGGTGGAATAGGAAGTATGCTCAATAGTATAGTATGGAGTGGATACTGACAATTCAAAGAAATAAAATAATTCTTCTTTTATGTACAAAGTGTTAGTAACATGAAATAAGAGAATTTCCTACAGCATTTTTATAAACTTTACCTAAAAATCAATGTTAATCTTTACTGTGGGCTCTAAATACGGGAAGACATTACCCTGCACCTTCAGAACTTATTAAGATATGTGATATAAACATATAGCATATCACCAATGTTACAGTGCAGGCAGAAACCATACTTAGACTGTAAAGGTGAAACATAAAAATATTCATGACAATGAACTAATTCATAATTTTAGAAAGGAAAATTGAGATATCTGGTGTTAAATATGAGACTTTCGTTTCTGCCACCCTTCCAGTCTTTGCCATAGTCTTGTATTTACTTTTGACACCTGTCCTTTCCTTAATCTTTTAATAACTCATCTATTTCAAATGGCATTTTATGTAAAGTATCATCCTTTCCATTTTTCATGTGAACTAGTTTACTTAAAAGAAATACAGATGCTGCCTTAGAATGTCAGATACAGAATATATGATCAAGATCAAGAAAGGGACATAATGTCTAAAGACATAGAATCTGCACAAGCTGTGAATTTTCCAACTACTATTTCATTATAACCCACTATGGCCAGAAAAATCGTTATGCTGTCTGAGAGATGGGAGATTGAAAATAGAGAGGCTCTATCTACATTTTCTCAGGTTTCACCTGGAATAAACTAGTTTTCTTCTACCAGAGACTCCCTATTAGAAATCTGAGCCAGTAAATACAAAGATCATGCAGTTAACACAAAGAAGCTTATAACTGAAGAGGCAATGTCAATACTTGAAGCTCAGGATGATTGCCGTAAATTGTTGTACCTGAGTTAAGAGACACTCATGGGAAACTAACTGTGTTCTGGTACTATCTTAAGATAGCTAAGGACCTATAATCTCAGCATTCCTGCTGTTCCTACATGTGGTAGTCTGAATGTAATTAGCTCCCCCTTAAGGTCACAGGAAGCAACATTATTAGGAGGTGTGGCTTTGTTGAAGTACTTTGGCTTTGTTAAAGGAAGTGTGTCACTATGTGAGTGGCCTTTGAAGTCTAGTATGTTCAAGTTACACCCAATGTAGCAATCAGTTCATATCATGTTGCCTATGGATCAATATGTTGAACTTCAAGATCCTTCTCCAGCACTATGTCTGCCTATGTGTCACTATGTTTGCCTACATGTCACTATGTCTCACCATGATAATAATGGGCCAAACTTCAAAAAATGTACACTACCCCAATTATTTGTTTTCCTTTATCATGGTCATAGTGTCTTTTCTCAGCAAGAGAAACCCTAACTAAGACACTAGACTTTTAATAATGGCTAACCTTGTCTCCAACTTTTCCATCCAGTGTTATCAAATAAAAATGCAAGTTAGGCAATACCATTCTACTCTTCAAAAGCCCCCAAGAGTTTTCCAGCTCATCCAGAGTAAGTTCAACTTATCTGCTTCTTACTAGTATTTGATATTCATTAACATACCTAAGATGTGCTTTTCTCTAATATCTTGCTCTGCTTTCTGTTTCTATGTTTTGCCTATCATTGATTACAAAATTCACTCCCAAGCTTCAATTCTACCTCTCATCCAAAGTCCTTTAACTGAGTAAGACACTGACTAAACATCTGGAAAAAAAACAAAAAGAGAAACAAACAAAAACAATTAAAATCCAAAGCCAAAACAAAACAAAGAACAGTTAATACCCTTCCAACAGCAAACATCACATTTTAAAGCACTGAGTGGGTTAAAATAAAATAAATACCTGATTTCCCTGACCACAAAGTATAGGACTATAAAACCATCAATTTGGGAGCCTAAGGCAGAAGTGTCACAAGTTCTGTCTGTCTATTAATTGCCTAGGCTAGTTAGTTCAAGTCCAGCTGAAACAACCTGGAAAAACCCTGTCTTTTTATTATTAAAAGGTAAAAGGAAGGCCAGAGTGTAGATCTGTAGTTGAGCACTAAACTACCATACCCATGGTTGAAGGACTGAGACTGAGCACACAGCCTGACTTATATTACTTATATTACTACTTCTATATAAGAATACTTTACAAGAGAAAGGGGGATATAAAGAACTTCAAAAATGTTTTGTAGGATGCCTGTGTTTAAAGCACACCACATATAATATTAAGTGCTATTTTGTGAGCTATTCTACATTAAGTTATTTCTAAGAAAAAGTAACAATTAGTGTTAAAAAGAAAATTTTTGTTAATTGATGATGTAATATGAAATTGAAATAAATATGATCTTTGAACTACCAGAGGGAATATATCTAATTTCAGCATAAGCAAAAAGAGGCCAAAATTTAATTATGTGAAGCTATATATGGTTATCAGAAATAGATAGAATTTTGGTGCATTTTAAAAATATATATAATATATTACATATTTATATTATATATAATAACTGCATAGAGAAGATTTAGAGTTATGGAAATTCAGATGTTTTGGTAACCAGTGGAAATATATATTTAAAACATACTGTTGTATCATCATCAAAATTTAATCTGAGTTATGTGACTTAGGTTGTCTATAATGATAAAATACATCAGTATCATTTTTTTCATATTCGCTATTTTGCTTTTAGAGGAAAAGTCTCATCTTTATTCAAGTCATAATTTGTTTTCCTTTTTGTTGTATCTTTTCATTTATTAATTTATTTACTTTTGTTTGTGTGTTTTATGTTGTTTCTGAGAAAGAATCTCAATGTGTAGATCTGGATAGCCTAGAATTCACTACGTAAACCAATCTGGTCTCCAACTCACAAAGATCTGCCTGCTTCTGCTTCTCAAGTACACTTATTAAAGGCATGCACCACTACACCCTGTGTGTGTATGTGAGAGTATGGATAGGCAAGCAAGCTAAAGTACACACAAAACAGTCACAGGACATCTTAGTGGAATTGGCTTTTATTTTCCACCTTTACATAGATTATAGGTATCAAATTCAGATTGCCAGGTTTTCACAGCAAGCACTGATCCGTCTTGCTGTAGCCAGAATTCAGATAAATTTTATTAAAAGAAATAAAGTCAAAATTTATAGTCTAAGGTTTCAGATGGCTCAGAAGTTACTAGGACATACTGTTCATGAGGAAGACAGGAGTATGGTTCCCAGAAACCACATTAGTTGGCTTACAACTGCTTTTAACTTCAGCTCTAAGGAAAGCCAACGATTCATACCTCTATCAGTACCTGTGCTCAAAATAACACATAATTAAAATATATATCTTTATCAAAAATAATTAGTGTAGAGCCAACAAGACAACACATTCTAATAACTTGTCACCAAGTCTGACAATCCAAGATTAATTCTCAGCATCAACACAGTAGAAAGAGAGAATCAATTCTTTCAGGTTGATCGTTAACTTGAATACAAGCACCAGGACATGTACATACAGACTATTTTTTAAATTTTCAAACATATTTTATGTTTATGTATACATGTGCTCACATAAGTGAAAACGTGTGTGAAGGTCAGATGTGACTTACAGAAACTCCTTCCTGTTGCCAAACAGGTCCTAAGTGAAACTCTAGTCATCAGGCCTGGTGGAAGGTGCCTTTACTTTCTATGTCATCTCATTGGCCCAAGAAAGATATTCCTCATCTTAAAGAACTAAAGATAGGAATTGAAGATTTCAAGACAAAAGGCCTAGATATTTATTAGGTGGATAATGTAAAATGGAATAAATTCCTTTCTGGACCTGAATATCTTTATCTATAAAATGGAAATAATATTCGTGACACCTTATGCTGTATGCATATCATAGAAGGACTTATATCATTGCCTGCAGAAGAGCATATACATGTCTGTGTTTCTTAAAATTTTTAATATTTTTAAAGATGCCATTATGACATTCAGGATACATTTACATACAAATCCGAAATTCAAGAATTAGGTCTCAGTTAGAGATGTAAGCTTAAAATTAAAGCCTTTCTAATCATCCACTAACTATTTGAATCAGCTACAATTACAACAGTGACTTATAGTTATAGTCATAGCTAGCAAATCCTTAGCTCCAGCTTTCTTCATTTATATTAGGTGTTATAACAGGTTATATTTTTATCTTCTACACCATTTCTCTCAGCATGTCCTCAATTGTCTTACCTACAGTATGATTTTCACTGAGAAAAGTAATGGTTTTAGAAACAAGTAATCCAGAATTCCTTCTTCATTAAAGACTACGTTTTCCAAAAATGTCTGATAGGGAGTGTCAGCAATGTGGAGCTGCTGAACTGCTTCAAGATGGCAGAGATGGAGGATAAACTGAAGACTGACACTAATTGGTGGCTGGTATAGGGTGGTCGGGTTGTAGAAGGCTTTATATGGACTCAGGGGTATAAATTATGTGTATATCTATATGTATATATATATATAAAAAGGGGGGGAGGAAGGGATTAACTGGTGATCTAAAGAAATAATTGATTTTTGTGAGTTATTGTTTTTTAAAAAAAAACTATATGAGTGTTGATTCTTGTATATTGATATATTGAACATTGTATGAGAGTATGATACTACCTCTGTTTAAAACAATTGTTATATTGACATTGCTTACTATATTGCAATGTACATCTCTACCTCTGATACTATTTATGTAATGACATTGTTTACTATATTGCAATGTACATCTCTACCTCTGATATTATTTATGTAATGACATTGTTTACCATATTGCACTGTACATTTCTACCTCAGATATTATTTATGTAAGGACCCTGTTTACATTTGAAAATCATTGTCTTCATTTATTGCACAGTTGTCTATTCTATTAGTCATACAGTTACATAAGTATTGAAAATTATATGTTGGTCATATTTATATTTAGGACAATCAGGTTTTTTAGACACATAGAGGTTGTATTTAGTATAGATAACATAATCTTCAACCTCTTTAAAGAACTGTAGAACATGGCCTTTAATCTAACCTAGAGTTTTGTATTTATGAGACACAATCACTCCTGACAACAATGCTCTACTCCCGAGAGAACGTTGAGCACCAAAGACACTCCACTGGGAGTTTGTCTTCTACTTGGCAAAACTGGCCTTGGGGCAAAAAAAAGCCCATACCTCCATTACTGACTAAACTACAAAATATCCATAAGTGGATAAAACAAAATTGTCTTATCTTGCCAAGACAGGATAGGATTGTTCTACTAAAGGTTCCTTGCCATTGTATAATGGTATGTCAGGTTTTTTCAGGCCTCAGCCAAAGTTGGTTGCCTCAACATTGCTATCAAGACTTCGTGTGGTTGCCCAGATAGTCAATTGTCTCTGTCTTGTGTTGCACATTTTGGAAGTTTCTCGTTTGTGCTTCCTGGTTGCTTTGGTAATTTTACTCTCCTTCTCAGATCTTTGATGGGGTTAAAGATTAGATAATGGTAGCTACCTTCTAGATTATTTAGACTTCCCAAAGTAAAGTGATTAAAAAAATTTTCGTTATATACTTCTCGCCTGATATTGTTTACTTTTTGTAATTTTATATGATCTGTTCCCATTGTATATAGTTGTATTTGGTTTCTGAATCTGTCTTATTTAGACAAAAGGGGGAGATGTTGGGGCAGCTGGCCCAATCCCTGCGTTCAGGGGCGTGGCTGCTCCAGCGGGGTAGCATTCCCCTTAAATAGGATCGGGGCGCTGGAAGGAGCCCCGTTTTGATTCTTCCCTGCGTACCTTCTGCTCCACTGGACCCTTGGATCTGTAAGTTCCCTTATTCTCCCCTTGTATTAAAGCTAATTAATTATAAAAGGACTATCGTGGTTATTTCCTAACCTCTCCGACCGCTGGCAGCCGGCACAAGCCAGAAAGGAGTAACAGAGCATCATTGCAATGATCAGCCAAGGGATTCCCACCAAAAAAAAAAAAAAAAAAAAAAACCCGTGGACAATCCCATTAGAAAAGAATATGCCAATCTCAAGCACAATTTCCTCAAGAAGGCATGGAGCAGAATGGGTAAAACTAACCTGCAGAATGACATTATTTCCTTCTAATTCACTACAAGAAAAATGAAATCATGGTTACAACAGAAAAGGGCTATTTCCTCATTTGATGGTGATTTATAATCACAACAAATGAGACACTTTTAGGTTCCTGTGTCATTCTTTAATGTAATGACCCCCTCCCTCAGGAATAAATAATAGTGCCTGTTATATCAGTTGGAATACAGAAGTTACCTAAGAAACTGTGCAGCATGAGTGATCAAGGTCAGGCTGACAGTTCCACCCATTCCCCAACAGGGGTCTCTTACAGGTCCTATCAGTTCTTGGGAAAGCTTGGTTCTCATTTCTAGGTAATGGAGCAAGAGCTTATGAGAGTCCTTGTGATCTTGACTTAGCTTTCTCACCCTTGGAAAATGCTGGGTTTTGTTTTTTATCTAAAATAATTGAATTATTTTTTTTAAAAAGTCTGGTAAATTACAGGTGTACTCTTTTATGCATTAGTTTAGTATTTTGGAGAGCAGAGAGGTCGGGTCGGTTATTAAGTTTCAAACCCAGAACTAATGGCTGAGATGCAAAGCAGCCTGGCCATTTTTCCCAGCATCTTTCCCAGCATCCCTCAGGCCCTACTTGTTACAGGGTATGGATGGCATAACCTGTCCCCTACCCTAAACTTTTCAGCTCAAGGATTTTCCTTCCCCCAGACGTTCTTCCCTATATAATCCAAACATTTTGGTTATGGGGCCCTTTTGTACCTTTTGGCCCTCCGGCTGCTGCACCTGATTCCCTTCTCCCCCTACCCCCCTTTCCCACAAGACCCAGTATATTCTGGTCCTGTCCACTCTGCACTCTCCCGGATAACCCTGACTCTGACTATTCTCTCCCACACATCTGCAACACACTTTCGCCTTCACCATACCTAGAAGCACTCCTTATTTATTCCTGGGCCCATACGTTGCCAGTTTTGTTGCTTGCCCCCTGGAAGCTGTGTGCTAAGTCCCTCAGATTTTAGATACCCTTGTGGCTTCTGTGCTATTGGTAGTTTCTGCTTGTTTCACCTTGTCCCTTTTTGTGAGTCCTTTCTATGATCCTTCTCCTTTTCTCCTTGTATTCAATTCCTTTCTTGGACTTGGAGATTTTCTTAAAGCCTTTCTGGCTTTCTGGAAACAACTTGAGCCGCCGTTTCTCTTTTTCTCTCCCTTCTTTTCCCCCACTCCCTTCCTCTCAATAAAACCCTCCATGTATGCTGTATCTGCATGGCATGTCTGTCTCTCACCCACTGCATGTGTCCTTGGCATGCCAAGGTCCCTTTCCTGCCAAGTACCTTCTCCCACCGAAACATATCATTGTTGCCATATGACTCTGCAGGCTTGCCTGGCATTTCCTGCATTTCCCACCGGCAGTTTGAGGATCGTCAGAACTCTGTAACTTCCAACCTGGTCACTTTTCCAACTAAAGGATCCCTAAAGCCCTTCAACCAACACCAGAAGAATTGACAGTAATAGTGGGCCCCCTCCCCCACCTCTGGCCATTTTTTCCATGAGTATTCCTCTCTCAACCTTGGTTTCTCACCTTTTGGCTTTGCTCAAAAGATGCAGTATTGAACATCTGTAATCTCCGGCATGGATCCATCGTCCCTGTTTCTGTACTTTATGAACCACAAAAACAAGCCTGAGCGCTCTCTATACAGTCCTTATTCTCTGCAATACCGGAGATTACAGGCTTTGGATCTTGCCTACCTCACTCATGAAAACTGTGCTCCCTCCCCCACTTAAAAACACATGGCTGCTTATCAGTACAAGGCCACTTATTGGCACCCTACATTCTGCCAGAGATCCAGCAATTGAAAGTTCAAACCTCTATTCTTTTTTTCCTGTTCTCTTTGCTTGTCCTGTCTTCTGGCCCATGACATGTGATCCAGCCAATATGAGATCCTCTATCCCTCCTACCATTGCCACACTATTCTGCCCGGGATTTGTCGTGTCCTCCTTTCCCACCTGGCTATGGGCTGGCCTGAGATGAACAGTGTCTGCTCGGGAACACTTTTTTATTTTCTGTCTGTTTCGTAGGTTTAAAAGAATGTGTAAACAGTGTAGCTAAATGTGTGTGATTCTGAATGCCTGCGTCTTTTATGTGTTTCTTTTTAAGTTGTAACAAGAAGAGCAGGCCTGCTTTTCCTCCCAGCCACCCTGCTGGCTTACACCCGAAATAATCACACAGAATCTGTATTCATTTAAACACTGCCTGGACCATTAGTTCTAGCCTCTTATTGGCTAACTCTCACATCTTGATTTAACCCATTTCTAATAATCTGTATGTCACCATGAGGCTGTGGCTTACCAGGAAAGATTCAGCATGTCTGACCTGGCAGCTCCATGGTGGCTCTCTCTCTGCCCTTCTTTCCAGCATTCAGTTCTGTCTACTCCACCTACCTAAGTGCTGCCCTATCAAAAGGCCAAGGCAGTTTCTTTTTCAACCAATGAAAGCAATACAAATACAGAAGAACCTCCTACCCCATTCAGTGGATATGATTTAAAATCTATAAGGTACCTTACAACATGTAGGCAGGTGCCATACTGCCTAAGGACAAGACAGACAGGTCAGATGCCCTAGTTGTCATTTTTATTAAGGGTGCTCATTGCCTCATTTCTCACCTTTTACTTATGTCTTTGTCTCTAATTCCCTCTTACACTGACTCTGTTGCATGTGGCATGTCTATGCAGTGGTGTGCTTTGACAGGACCTACCAAAGCACCCACTTCACACAGGGACCCAATCCACCTGCTCAACCTGCAGCAGATTGGCTCTCTTCCACCTGCAACATCTGCTTTCTCGTTCACCGGAAGCTTTGATTCACCACTTTCTTTTTCTTTGCTCCAAAGACCTATTTATATCTGTCTACTCTCTCTGTAAATGCCCCATCTGTTTGCTACTATGTGCAAGTGAGAGATGGAGAAGCCAGTTTCCTCTTACTCAACACACACTGGTTCTTCCTTCTTATTTATTCAAACCCTATTTAATATATGTATGTTGTATATGCATGTAATTTAGATTTAACCATATATATGTGAATGGAAGCTTTAACTCTACATGTGTATATGCCACTTAAATTCAGCTGGGTATATATGTTCATACAATTATTATTAAAAATGTTTCAAGCAGCCATAATGAGCTCCTTTAAACAGTTCTAATGAGCTCTATTCAGTGTGTTTCCTTCTAGAATAAAAAAAAATCTCAAATATTTTGAATTGGTATATACTTTTAGATGATGATAAAAAAATATGGTTAGATTTGTTACAACATACTGTATATGTGATTTAACTCTGTTTTAAAATATATTCTATGTAGTGATGAAAATTTAAGGATAGAAAGATCTATTTCAGATTAACAGAAGCTAACAGAGAGATTTACAGCACCCAGCACTTCCTGTAAGCTGTTTACAAGACCTTCACTATTGTCAGTTTTTAATGTTAAGCTTCTATTGCAAAAAGGAATTTTTCTTTACTTCTTTATCCTTCACAAGCATAAATCTGACCTGCCAAGTTAAAACCAGTTACAGTCAAGCTTTAGGACTCTGGTTAAATCATTCTCCCATTATCTCTCAGCTTGTTTCCTGCTCTCTAGGCAGATCCTATACTAATTTCATTGCAGTCATAACTCAGATATACCCAACAGACAGTCCTCAAATGCTCAGATATCTAGAGAATATGGCATTTAAAATGGAGGAGGAGGAGGAGGAGGAGGAGGAGGAGGAGGAGGTTAGTTAAGCGTGTTTTTAAATATTTAGAACCTGAAAATCAGATACTGCTCTTCTATTAGATGATAATATACTTCTGAACAGAAAAATCATGAGGTTAAAGTAGTATATCTGATTATACCAAATATCTATATAAAATGAAAAATGTATGAATCCTATCAAAATGATAAGAACCACCTACCTGACAGGATTACTGGTTAAGGAAACCCTCAGAGATTCCAGACAGTTGAGAAGTTTCTCATCTGAGATACCTGATCGCAGTTCATGAACATATTCTTGTGAAGACAAGGTGCATTCATGCTTGCTGTTTTTCAGGCCACCCTATAAAGCAAGCAGAATATTCCACTTTAAACAGGAATAAAGGGTTTCTTTTAAATCTTAAATGTAAAACAAAACATAGACTATAAAAATAACATTATGACATTTTCCAACAAAGGTTTTAATACAGTCTTCTCACATAAACAATACTGACATCTCAAGCATTGAGTGCCAATTTAAAAAAATAAAAGTAATTTTAATTACAAAAATAAAAATTATATCAATATTTTACTTTGTGTGAGTGCTATGGCCCCTCCCTCTTTTTTAAATATTATAAATGGGACTCAGGGCCTTAAACATGGTAGATAAACACTCTACCTCCATGTTAAATTCCCAAATCAACAATTCCTCAAAGAACTAAGTGACAAGATTATTGTGTATGATACAACATTCTCCTCAGTCACTTTAAAAGAAAGAAAATTATACTAGCTGGTGTTCACAGCCTGAAAATAACACTGATGTGAATAGCAAGAAGTGTTATTGCCAGAGCTACTTAAACTTATATTCCAATTATTAGGATTAATATTAACCGTTTCTCCTTAACTCAAAAAATAAACATTCTTAAATCAGGTTATCAATTTTGTAGTTGCAAGTTAACATTTAATTCAGTTTTATGAACTGAAGAAGAGAAAATTTAATATACAATATTATACATATCCTAAAGGTATTGAGAGATAACAGAATATCACTATATTTTAAAAACATATACAGTTATTGAAGCATAAAACATACAGTCTCCAATTAGCATGCTAATTAATTGAATCATTCTAAAGGATTTAATTCCCAACTAGTCACCTGTTACTACCATGTTGTAGATCAATCTTTAAAAGTCATTGAATACGCTTATCAGATAGCAAGTAGGTTTTAGTTTAATTGTCAGTGTAAATAAAGATATTTCTAAAACTTATCACAACTCCTTAGCTTTGTCACCTTGCTACAACCATATATATATAGTTCATGGAAAAACCTAAAATGAAAGTATCAACATGTTCACCATATTAGTAAGTAATATTTTCATCTTCCAGAGAAAGAAATGTTTTTGTTCTATTCTTAATTTTTGAGACAGGATTTCTCTGTGTAGCTCAGGCTGTCCTGGAACTTGCTCTGTAGATTCAGTTGCCCTCAAACTCAGAGGTCCACTTGCTTCTGACACCTGAATGCTGGGATTAAAGATGTGCCACAACTGCCCTGTGGCATAACTAATCTTAACTGCACAATTTCTATAATATGATAAAATTCTTTTGAACTAAAATTATAGCTCAATTATCATTTTCTAAGTTCACATGAATTATACTGACTGTCTGCTAAGAATCGGAGCAAGTTTCCCCATAGTGTTTGGAACTCATATCACTAGAAGAGATGGAAATTTTTTTAATAATGTTCCAATAATAAAATATAGATTGCCTATTATTTCATACTATTTGACTTTTCATTGGGAATCCCTCCTTAATGTACAAATTTACCAAATATTCTAAATTTGAAATCCCATTAATACATTAAAGGCCTAAAGTTATCTTCCAACATGTTAGGAATATTACTTCCTAACTGTATTATGGCAATATTATCAGTATAAGTGCACTTGAAATGGTGTGTTAAAAGTCATTATTTGTGTCTTTTTTCTATTGAGAACATTATAATAACATATTTTCTGAATTGAAACAAAATTAAAAACTAAGTACTATTTTTAATTTATCTATAATTTCAAAACAGCAGATGCACACTTTTATGCTGACTTTTCTTGCTTTATTCCAAAGTCCAAGTTAACTACAGAATGACGACATTTAATTCATAGTTAAGGAAACAAAACAAAAAAAAACTAGCTTTGAAAGGGTTTATGAATTCCTTTCATTGATCTACTCATCTCTACAACACCAATTATGTATAGCATAATTTTTATATTACACTTTTATCTTGGTAATTATCTCACTTTCAATGGCACTACAAAATCCTTCAGTAAAAATAGATAAAATGATATGCTACACACATTACTCTGAAGACTAGTAATATAAAATACTAAACTTGACAAGTTTATAGTCAGATACTACATTCATGGAATCCTCAAATTTACTTTTTAGATCATAGGTCACACTGATCCATTTGGAAAGCTTTTGTGTAGAGTTCTTTTATATTTTGTCTTTTCTTCATCTGGAAGATCCAGTCTAAGTCCTCACTGTTGGTCTAATAAAGAAGCCTCACCACAATAGTATCTGAGGACTGGGTCATCCATTTGGTCTGAGCATTGTTACAGGTAAGAACTCTAGTGGTTGGCCACTCTGCTTCTCTGATCCCTCAGCTTTTACCCTCTGATATCTGACTCCGAGTTTTATTATTAAGAGCAATTAGAACTCGTGTTACATCTTTCAAAATCATACCCCCAATACTCACTTCCTCAACCTCTGAAACTGTAAGCCAATGTAGGACTCCCCTCTTTTACCTTTTGACTCATAAATTTGACAAAGTGGACAAAAGTCTAACACACATTTGCTTCAAAACTGTGATCTTGTAAAACTTTCAGGCACAAGATGGTCAGAGAAACTGATTTAACAAGTAAATTCAGATACCACATGGCATTCCAAGGAAACTCATAATTCACTACCTAGCTTGAACCATCCCCTGATTTATCTTATATCATCCTTTGGGCAGGAAAATGTACTAGTCTTTATAACATTTTGCTCATGCATAGAATAGGCATAATAAATGCCTCTATTTAAGATGGTTCATATAAAGATATTCAAAAGATGACTTTATATGTATCCTATCACAGATGCAGAAAATGTTCACTCCACTTGCTAATGGAAAATTAATAGCATTACTTTAATGGGCACCAGTGGTCAGGGCTGACATGCTGTTTATGGACACTTCAACTAGCACATCATAGTGGAAATCACCCTTCTGCACATCTACAAACCCACATTTAAAAAAATATGTTCTCAGGGTTTTTTTGTCTTTTCCCTGATTTTGTTGCAAGCAGGGCTCATTCTGTAGTATAGATTTCCCTTGAAATTACTATGTAGCCAAGGCTGGCTTTAAATTTCCGACAATCCCTCTCTGCAGGATCTCAAGCAATTATGACTATAGGCATGACACCAACATGCTCAATTTTAGAAAGTTTAAGTTTCATCATTTAGATACCTGGTTGCTACAAGGAATGGAAACAAGCTAATGTGTAAGAGAGAAAAATCAACAGTTATAGAACAACATTTTCACAATTAAGAGTACTTTGGAGTTTTAATCTAAGTTCACATTTGAACAGTACAAAAACATGATAGCTTGTCAAGGTTAGAATGATTCTTGAAAATCGACTATTTTAACACTATCATTACAGAAATAAAGAACCCAGCAGGGCATTGTGATGCACCTCAACCCAGTCCTTGGGAAAGAGAGGCAGGTGGATCTCTGAGTTCAAAGCCAGTCTAGTTCACATAGTGAGTTCTAGGACAGCCAAAACTACTCATTTTTTTTTTAAAAGTAGAATCTAAGGAAGAGCCAACTGAGCATAATTAGTGTGATTTCAGGACTAAAGTATAAGTATTTTGAACTTCTGATACTTCATTTATCCTTTCTAGGCCACTTTCTCAATATTGAAAAACAATTGATGCAACAGGTATTTAAGTCTGAGATCTGTATTTAAGAAACGTCATAGTGTGTGAGTATCTTCAGCATAATCACTATGACACAACATAATATTAAAGAAATAACCCCGAAACAAAACAGTGCAATAGATTAAACTAAATCTCACTCTATTTAATAGGCTGTAATACAAGAATGGCTTATTATTAACATCCTGTTCAGATACTGAACAAAGGCAACAACTAGATAATGGATGGATAATAACTGAAATTTTAATTAGTTGCTCTGTATGAGATTAATGAAAATTACCGCTGTGCCCATTTGATCTTTAAAAAATAATGCAGACAAAGTTAGTAATTAGAGTACAACGTGCTATTCCAAAGCTAGGTGAATAAAAAGCTTTCCTAATTTGAGGCCATTCCTTAATTTGAAAATTATTAGAATGTAGAAATTTGTCTATATGACTATGCTTATATTATTCTAAGACAGTACACAAAGAACTGAAAAGTATTTTAGGTAACATCCTCCCTTTAGTATAAAATAAAATTATAATATCAAAACTAGACAAAAAATATTTTTAAGCGAACATTCTAAGGATGCAGTAGAAATAACCACGCCTGAGATTAGTGACTTGGACTAATCTTTTCCTTTCGATTTTTTTTTGTTGTTGGTCATATATTATATTTTATACTTTTCCTTAGAGATATTAACTTTTACTAAAAATATGGATTGAGCTGTCACTCAGTTGTTCAATTGTCTTCTTGTAGGGACGTTTTAGAGAGTTTTTGATAGGTTTGAAACCAGCCTGGGATTGTGACAATGAATTTCTTCTCAAATGATAAGTAGAGTCTTACTCTGTCTGTGGCACTTCTTGCTTTTGATATTAACATAGTTATGTAATAAATTAAGGTCAATGTGCTTTTACTATTAGTGTAATTTACTTTGTAACTTTTTTCTTTTTTCTCATTTTTTATTAAAAATTTCCATCTCCTCCCCTCCTCCTCTCCCTTCCCTCCCCTCCCTTCCACCCATACCCTCACTCCGCCCCTCTCCAAGCCAAAATAGATGGACTTTTAACTTGAGAAACATCTTCAGAATTCTTATTTGTAAGCATCCCACATTGTGGACACTGGATGGAACTAGTGATTCTACATACATCTTTCCGTTATAATATGGACACAGAAAGCAATTACTATCAATGGTGCCACCTTTAGGAAGGGCAATATTGTCTTGAAGAAAAAGGCAATACCAGTACTGCTTGTATTGGTTAAATTTTGTCAGTTTGATACAATCTGCAGTCACCTGAGCAGAGAGAACCTCAAGTAAGGGACACTTCTATGAAACTGCCTTGTAGGCCTGTCTGTCTGTGGGCATATTCTTAATTGATGTGAGAGGACCAGACTGACTGGAAGTGGCACATCCTCTGAATAGATAGTATTAGAAAGTGAACTGAGTAAGACATGGGGTGAAGCCAGTAAAGCAGAATTCCTCTATGGTCTCTGCTTCGGTTCCTTCCCACAGGTTCCTGCCCTAACTTCCCTTTGTGACAGTCTTTGATAGGGATATGTAAGTAAGCTGAGTAAACTCTTTCCTCCCCAAGGTGCTTTTGTTCAGTGTTTTATCAGAGCACAAAGACAAGAAACTAAGACATCGCAGTTGGCTATGTTTCATACCTAAGTCAAGTTTCTTTGACTACTTTAACCTAGCAAGTTTCTTATCTACTATTGTAGTTCTCAAAAATACAATACTGTAAGTTAGCACATTTGGAATTGTATCTACAAAGATTCCTGCATTATTCCTTATAGGATCCTACAACTTTAAAAACATAAACTGAAAACCCATTTCCTGTATCAGCTAAAGAAACACAAAATCAAATTGTCCTACACATATAAATCTAAGTATTCATTCCAATAAGGAGGATATGGTATCATTATAAATTTGACTGTATTATTGAACATTTATATATTTTCTATTGATATGAGAAAAACTCTATTGAAAAGTATTTTTTGTAATATATTCTAATTATGGTTCCCCCTCTTCCAACTCCTACCAGGTCATCACGACCATCCTACTCACCCAAAATACCTCCCAAAAGAAAAGTAATGAACTTTCCTAATTAACTCATCAAACAAATATATGAAAGGATTCTTAAATTACAGCATTTAAATAATATTAAATATAAGTATTTGTTTTTCTAATGGCCTTAGTCTATACAACTTTAATGAATTAAATACACTATGTATTAAAGTCTTTTAATTGTACAGGAAATTAAATATACTGCATAGAGGATAATATACTGCATAATATCCTTAAGGTTTATATCAAAAATCTGTAAAATATTACAATCATGCAATAACATTATAAGGTGCCATTTTCCATTGCAGTAAATACTGTTTTCAATTAAGGTATTATCAGTGGGTAAAATATGCAAAGTAAGAAAATACATAACAAATTCTAAGGCAAGAGAGTATTAAAAATTTATTGCAGCAGTGTGGAAACATAATAATCAGTTTTTCAGACCATTTTTTCTCAAAAGTATTTTACTAATTTTATTAAAATGTGATAAATTTAAATTTTGGGAGGTTTTTCGAGACAGGGTTTCCCTGTAGTTTCTAGAGCCTGTCCTGGATCTAGCTCTTGTAGACCAGGCTGGCCTCGAACTCAGAGATCCGCCTGCCTCTGCCTCCCGAGTGCTGGGATTAAAGGCGTGCGCCACCACCGGCCAGCAATAAATTTAAATTTTTAATGAAAGGAAAATAACTATATTGTTTCCTCTGGAATTATTCATTGAAGCGTTAAATATACGAAGTATCTGTTAAGAATTTCACAACAAAATTGTAGAGATCAAGGGTATCAGAAAATAAATACTTAAATCATTCCATGGGCCCATGTACTATGAGAAATAATATATAAACCAAGAAACTATTAACATATATTTAACCAAGGTCATGGATATATGTATGTGAATACGTGTACAAATATTTTATCAAAACAAATACTCAACCATTAATATTTGCTAGTGAAAGCAAATTTTTACACTTAATAATATGCATTATTAGTCACAATGGGAAAGAGCCAATAAACTAGATTTTTTTCGTTGGTATCTAGCAATAAATAGGAGGGCTGTTCTATACTTAAAACTTACTACTATCAAGCAATTATTGTGAACAATGATCATATAGTTGAATGATATCAAGTAAATCTTTCAAGCTATAAGATTTTTATAAGCTCTTATCACCACTCATATTACTTGTAGGGAAAAAGTAAAACCATTGTGCCTATCTTTAAACTGACAGAAGCCCTTGAAATATACCAGACAATGAAATGTAAACAAACAGAAAATAATCCAAGGGTTCTTAACCAGGATTAGTTGTATACAATACTATCACCAGTAGATTAATATAACCAACATTCAGACAGCTCCATTCCCACAAGAGTCCCTCATGTTGCCATTATTACCTACATCCATTACCCTGTCTGAAAGCCACTAATCTGTTTGACATTTCTAAATTTTTTATTTCTTAATGTTACATATATGTATTAAATTATACCCAATGTATCCATTTGAGGTGACCTTTGATGTGTGTCATAGTGTCTTGGAGATTTACACCAATTAATGCATAAATCAATAGTGTACATTTATTGTTAAGCAACATTTAACAGTATGGCTATTGCTATAGTTTATTTAACTATTTACCCACTGAAGAACAATTTTACTGATTAGGCATGAACCTCATAGGAATCTCCATATATAGGTTACTAAATGAAAATGTTATATAAGGTCCTAGGATATTTCAATTTTTGAAAATATTTCAATAACATATCTTAGAGTAATTGTTTTGCTATTTATTCATATGTACTTGATGTTTGGAAATTCAATACATGATTCTAAGATGGTATACAAAGACTCACCAGTGTTCTCAAGAGGCCTAGAACACAAGACAAGCTTAAAAGCCTAATGGTGGCCTGCTTCTTATATTTTTCAGTTACATTACATTTATTCTACTCACTATTGTGAGAAAGGAGAATGTGCCTCTATATAAATAGGTACTTTGAAAAATTAGGATGGATTCAATCAATTATACTCTACTAGTTAAAAACAGGAAAAAATGTGAAAACTTTATCAACATTTGTTATATAGAGGCAAATCTATGAAGAAACGTACATTTAATGGCTTCACTGTATGGTTTAGCATTTTACAGATCCAATTGCAACACTAACTTTAGAAAATAAAACAAAGCCAGTTTAATAATGCTGTTGTTAATTACAAATGTTTCCTGCAGCCTAAATAAAAACTACATTTTAAGTAGGTAATGAAGCTATAAATTAGAAAGGAAATAAAGAAAAATGCCTTCCATGAAATAAGAAGTAATCCCAATATTCCTAACCTCTAACTTTCAAGCATTTGAGTAAGTGCTACCTGTCAAAATGAATGCATTGAATATTATTCAGTTCCTTGCCTAAATGCTGATAGGTAGTAAAGCATCAACAAAGCATGTAAAGAATGAGTAAATGACGAGCACTGAGGGAGCTGACTGATTGATGAGAAAAAATAAATGTAGACATGCCTTTGGCACTAACTGAGATAGACTTAGTCATCAATGGACCTTACATGCTTATAGCACAAAGAGCTTTCACCAAACTTCCTATAGGGCATTTCACTTGAGTCTAACAACTAGGGAAGATATTGCTTTAAAAATGCTTCTGACACAGTATTATTGGGGGAACTATATTATTTAAAATAGAGTATTATAACAAAGGGAAGGGAGCAAAAGCTTGCTCACTATTCTTTACAAGGCTAGTAAGGGTAAAGAATAGTGAGCAAGCTTATTCTTGTGAAACTGGTCAGTTTGTCACTTGAATCCTGGACCTTAGGTTCATTTTCTACAAGATGAAAATAATATGTTGTCTATCTGTAGGCTTGTGAGAGTAAAATAACAATCTTAGTAAAGAAGATGTCTGACTGTTCTAGCTTGCATTTCTGTTGCTGTGATAAAACACCCTGAACAAAAGTAACCTGGGAAGGAAAAAAGGCTTAGTTTTCATCTTACAACAGTCAGATTACACTACATCATAGAGGGATGTAAGGGCAGGAAATCAAGGCAGGATCTTTATCCAGAAACCACAGAGGCCACTGTTTACTGCCTCCTTCTCTAGTTATGCTCAGCTTGCGTCCTTATATAGTACACACCCACCTGCCTAAGGACTGTATTGCCCTCCCACATCAATCAACTATCAATACACACTCAACAGTTGTAGCCAAAGGGCAATCTGAGCCAGGCAAGTGTAGATGGAATGGCGGGCTGCGTCCCACCACCCGGCAAGCTTTACCCAAAATAATTACACGGAAAGTGTATTCTTTTAAACACTGCCTGGCCCATTAGTTTCAGCCTCTTATTGGTTAATTCTCAAATCTTGCTTTAACCCATATTTAGTAATCTGTATAGCACCACGAGGTGGTCGCTTACCAGGAGAGATCTTAACCTGCATCTGTCTGGGAGAGTAGAGACATGGCGACTGCCTATGGCGACTGCCTGAAGCGTCCGCCTTCTCTCTCCCAGAATTCTGTTCTGTCTACTCTGCCTACCTAATTTTCTGTCCTATTAAAGGGGCCAAGGCAGTTTCTTTATTAACCAATGAAAGTAACACATAGACACTCCTCCATCAGGCAAGTCTTCAACTGATTTTCCCTCTGCCTGACTGACTCTGGGTTGTTTCAAGTGAACAATAAAAATTAACCAGGGCACTGGTATATGGTAATTATTTAATTAGTATGTACTTATGGGGTATCTTATTTTGTTGTTAATTTCATAACTTCATGAATGCCCAGACAATTATCTTGTGAAAAAGTATCGGTGGCCTAAGGTTATTAGCTTCTGGTCAACATTATTTTTGAAGCAGAGGTAGGATTCTAATCTTCCTGAAATATTCAGAAATGGACCTGTAATACAGGTAAGAAATTAAAAGTATATTTTCAGAGTCTATAGGAATCCTTGACTGGCTGAGGAGAGTATGCTCAAAAGAGAGGGCTTACTGAGAAAGTCTGTCTTCTGTTCCCCTTACAACGAGAGCATTTGCGCATTTATATTCTGCTAAAGATTACTTCCAGCAAAGCAATTCTAATGTTAACATAAAATTTTAAGCACACTGAGCTACACGATCTCAAATGCCCAGCTGTTTTGAATGTGTGATTTATTGCAGGCTATCATATGTATAGCAGAATAGAAATTTTGGATTTTTTTGTGAAATAAGTTGACTACCTTACTCTCTACTCATGCATTAATAATGTAGGTTTCTACTGTCTTCATGAAACAACAGCATGAACACAAAGTGATGGAGGAAGGTCATCTGTCTATCTGTTGTTTCATTAGTTAATTAATAAAGAAAACTGCTTGGCCTGATAAGTCAGAACATAGGTAGGCGGGGAAGACAGAACAGAATGCTGGGAGGAAGAGGGAAGTGAGGCAGTCACCATGCCTCTCCTCTCCAAGACAGACACAGGTTAAGATGTTTCTTGGTAAGCTACCACCTCGTGGTGCTACACAGATTACTAAATATGGGTTAAAACAATATGTGAGAATTAGCCAATAAGCGGATGAAACTAATGGACCAGGCAGTGTTTAAATGAATACACTTTCCGTGTAATTATTTTGGGTAAAGCTAGCCGGGTGGCAGGATGCAGCCTGTTGCTCCTTCTACAGAGTGGCGCCCACTATAACAAAGTATCTGTTATAGGACATAGAGGCCCGTCTTGTATTAGAATATTACCATTAAGCATGTAATGTAGTCTCAGATCTGGCAAACAGTGAAAAGCTGACACCCAATGATGTCATAGCATAGTTCACATTCTGCTATGTAATGAGTAGAAAGATTATCCTAATACATGGTAGAGTATAAGACCTTGATGAATCATGAAGCTATTTGAGGGGAAATTTTCAAAGACTAATAAATGCTATTCACTTAAAGCAAACTAAGCTATTTTGGTCAGTAGTTAACCACTGAGATACAAAGAATCAAACACATTATGTTTTGAGATTTGCTAGTACATCAGTGAAACTGGAACTTGGGGCTAATAACTCTCAACCTAGAATTGTTTAACAGAGTTTAAGGGTTTCTGCTGCAGGTAAGGTAATCTTAGAACTCCACAGTTTCATTTCTTAAGATGACGGCATTAAGCATAAACTAAGTTACCTACTTGGCTAACCATCTTCTAACCAAGTACAGCCACCTAATTTCTGCCTTTATATTTATATCTAAGATCATATTTTTGCTGGGAAGTGAAACATTCATCACTGAATCCTTGTGAAATAACATTAGCATGAAAAAGTATTTGTACCAAAATAAACACCAAATGACATCACCACATTCTGCTTGTACTCATTAGAATGTAACTGCAGATCAGACAGGAAACACAGGTGGCACCACTGGGTCATCCTGTATGGCACTGTAGGCACAGAGAGTCCAAAAGTGTTGGCCTTGCAGTCTGATCACATTATGAACGGCAATTTAAAGTCAGAAAATCATTTAGAACTTCAAAGTGGGTTAATTTAAATTTTATTGGCTTTCTTATTTATTTATTTAAAGAATGACTGTTTAGTTGTCAAGGACCAATGTGCTCATGTGATAAAATACCACAGTTAGAAGGAAAAGAGAATCATTGAAGACACATGACAATTTCATCTATGTAAGTGGGCTGGAGTGCTGGACCTATAAAGACAGAAAAACCAGCATGTTCTCCTTGTTCTCCAAGGTGAGGCAGCCTTGTGATGTGCTAATGCCATCTGCATGTCATATATCAGCAAACTGGGGCTTGGAAAACCCAAGCAAGGCCACAGTACAGACAAGTAGGACAACCTGAAATTAGATCTCAGATCTATCTAACTATAAGGCCTGTGTGATTAAGCATTTAATACTCTTCCTTTTTTGTAGTAAAAATAAAGTGGTGTTCCAGAGGACCAAGGGACAAAATGTACAACCTGGGACACCAAGTCATTATTTAATTTTTTTGAGCTCTACTTTTTTTCTGGCCCTCACTTTTAAGAAGAACTGGTGAAGGGCGATGATGTCAGATTGGGTATCAACCTGATCACATGAAATGAATGGGTGACAGAATGGCAGTTCTAGCAGTTCTGCTTCACTCCTTTAGATAAAAATCAACTAACAACTGTCCCACAGACAAGACTGTAACACTGCTGCACCATAGAATAAAGTCACGCTCTAACCCTAAAAGATGAGGTTAACTTTCTATCCCTTTCACCTTGACTATTATGCACATACACAAAGTCCCTGTGGATCCATGGTTTCCAATAAGGAAGAAAGACCTGAAGGGGATGTTCAACATTCCCATGACTATAGAAGCCTTTCTACTAATCTTAAAGAATTAAACAACAACCCCCCCAAAAACTCAGTTCATTACAAAGAAAACATATATCCAATTAAAATCCAGACAAAAAGAATGAAAAAAACATTTGACAAAAAAAAAACACAAAAATGGCCAACAAATACATGGAATGAAAAGTTCAACATCACAACCTTATAGAGAAATGCAAATCAAAATTACAATGTTATTTCACGCCAGCAAGAAAGGTTTTTTTATAAAAAATGTATTATCAAAAAAACTAAATGTTAAGAAAACTATATTGAAAGAGTCCAATCTACACTGTAGTGAGAATGTAATTGTACAGCAATTATGAATATCAATATGTAAGAACATAAAAAAGTAAAAATAGGACTGCCATATAATCCAGCAGTCCCATTATTGCATATATATCACAGGGAAATCCATATGCAAATGATATATCTGTATTCACATACCTACTAAAGCATTATTACCAATCATCACAATAAGAAAGCAAACTAAATATTCTCTAATGGATCAAATATATCAAAATACACATACACACAATGGAATACTATATTGAGACATATAAAGGAAAGAATTCTGTAAATGGCAGTAACATGGAAGAACAGAAAGAAATTAAGCACAGTGACATAAAGCATGAACATAAAGACAAAATCTTCATGATCTCATTCATGTATATAAAATACAGTTATTTGATAGAGATTGAAAGTAGGATGTTAGTTACCACAGGCTAGAGTACTTGGAAGAGAATAGGATTGGAGAGATATTTACCAAATAATACATGCCTACATAGAGACAGAAGAAGTAATTTCAAGAAATCCACTGTAGGACATAATGGATTACAGAACATATCTTTGAAAAATTCCAGATTTGTATTCTTACAATAACTCTGAGATAATGCATTTGTAATTAGCTACACTTAAAGATATATATGCTGCAGAATATCATACTGTATATGATTAATACACAAATTTTTATATGCTGATACAAAAAAATAAGAACAAGCATGGTGATACACTTCTTTGATATCTGTGTGTAAAGTAGGGCAATTTAATTTTCATGGACTCAACTGACTACTCAGTTTTTTCTTATGTGAACTGATGAACTGACCTCTAAAAACATTACTACAATATAGAACATGTGACTAACTCAGACTAAAATCAACTACTCCCTAAATTCCCAGGTTAAATCAAACAAAATGGCATCTTTGGAATCAAATAATATATTAGTGGCATGTTCTCAGTAGTGTTTAAAGAAGCAGACTTTTTAGATTAGAATATGCAAATTATAAGAATATATAGAAATGGGTCTTTAGGCTTCATTTTAGGAAACTGAATTTACTTAACAAATTAAAACAATTGTATTTATTCCCTACAGAAGTGATGAATTTAGAAGTTATCCAAGCTTCTGTGATAAATAATTCATTCCTATTGCATGAGAACCAATTTTAGATCTCAACTAGTATACAATGAATGTCAAATAAAACCTGCTTGTCCCAAATCTCAACCTCACTTGAAAGAACTACCTAGTAAGAATACTGAACTACTACTTAGCATAAAATCTTTATAGAGTTTTTATAGAAGTACAATATTTTTGCCCATAAGTGGTATGTATGTTACAGTAAGACAGTATATCAATATAAACAGCAGTGTAACACTACCAATATAATGGAATTAGTTTTACCAACCATGTCTTTCTGTTTATAGCATTCTTACATCCAAACACTACTGATGTGGAATTCACCTCTGTATGCTGTCAGTACCATTGGTTAATAAAGAAACTGTCTTCGGCCTCCCCAGAACAGGATAGATGGGGGTGGGGTGAGGGATGGGGTGGGAGAAGCCATGTAGCCACCACCAGAGACAGACATGCCGGAACCTTGCCAGTAGGCCACAAACCTCGTGGTAAAATATAAAATACTGTACAGGTTAATTCTAGATGTAAGAGCTAGCTAGCAATACGCTAGCTAAGTGATTGGTCAAGCAGTGATTCAAATAATACAGTTTCTGTGTGATTATTTTGCAAGTCTGGGCAGCTGGAAAATGAACAAGCGATCTCCTACAACATATTACCACTGTGGATCTAAACATAATAAAACACACAGTCTCATTTCCTCAAATAAATGCATAGAAATAATACTTCATAAGTAACACCCTATGATTAATAATATTAGTGCATCTTTTTCAAAAAGTAAATTAGTGTAATCTAAAATACAACAAATACATCTACATCCTTAAAAGACTTTCTTCTACTGTATAAATATATGGGTGTTAAATATATTCAATAATTAATATAAACTCTAAGCTACTTCACAAAGTGATAAAAGTTCAAATTTATCAAATATATACCATGCATCTCATATTTTAAGTTGATGTTTACATTGTATAAAAAATGTAAAAAAATTATACTACCCAAATGTGACATCAGTTAAAGAACTATGCTGCTGCCAATCCCATATTCTTTAGATATAACAAGACAAGAGGGTAAAAAACAAGCCATCTGGAGTACAGTAGGTTAATGCACTGTTCCTGACATTTCTAACAACTATAATTAAGGGCAAGAACACTTTAAAACAGCACTCTCAAAGGAGTCTGTTATATAATGTGCATCTCTGAAAAAGAAGAAAAGGACAATGGCGCTGGGCTTTGATTCTACTGCATGGATGGGCTCTGTGGGAGCCTTGTCAATTTGGATGCTCACCTTCCTGGACCTGGCGGGAATTGGGAGGACCTTGGACTTTCCATAGTGGAGGGAACCCTGACTGCTCTTTGGCCTGGAGAGGGAGGGAGTGGGGGTGTGGGTGGAGGGGAGGAGAGGGAAGTGGGAGAAGGGGAGGAAGTGGAAATTTTTAATAAAAAAAATAAAAATAAATATTAAAAAATCTTACAAAAATGCAAAGCCTGTAGATTCCTCAGATTATTTTAAATTGAAGCAGGTTTTTGACTAATATTAGAAATTGTAGCAGATCCTCATATCAAGGAATATAATGAGCTAAGTTTTCATGAGAGATAGGACATAGTCCTATGCATTAAGAAAAATGTGAACTTGCAAGGGAATTCCTGTCTAGCAAGTACTGTGCATATAACACCAAGGATTAATCATTTCTCTAAAAGAATATGTACACACAAATTGTATTAACATGTAAAACCAACAGACATAATAAAAATTAACTGACTCTTAATATTATTAAATGGCTATAAGAACTGAGTGTAGAGTCAGAGAAAGTTGATTTCAATCAAGTTTCTGTTACTTAGGACTGATTATACAAGTGACTTTTTTCTGAATTTCATTACATATTGCATAATTGAGTTTTAAGACTTAAACATAAATTATAGTTCACTATACCAAATGCATATTTCCACATACAATGTATAATTGCTGCTTGGTTCCTATCATTCTCAACATGTTAGGAAGCAAATCCAAAGCCTTCCACATACTAGACAAGTACTATACCCTCACCCTCTGCTTTGTGAAACAGGTTCACATTATGACACCATGTAGTCCAAGCTCTCCTCAAATTCTCCGTTCTACTAGCTCAGCAGAGTGAGATTACAGGCCCATAACACTGTTCCTGTCACATCTCTTTCCTGAGTGCTAATATTCCATGTAGAGTTCCTAAACTAATCTGTAGAGACTGCCACACAAAGCAATAATTACTCCCATTGTACTAATGAGGAAACTGAACTCATTAAGTCCAGAATATTTTCAGAAATTGCAAAGCTACCTGTTAGTGTCTGGACAAAACAGAGCCAAAACGTGTACATTTCCAAGGGCCTGTTTGTTCACAAGGCCCAATTGTCACTGGGATCCTGCATCCAATAAACTCACAAATTTTCTAGTTTTACTCTCACCGACAATGTGGCTTTCAAATATACCCTTGTATATCAAGCATACTATCTTCTTAACGTTGAATTATTATTCAAAGTAAGTCTTTACATCATGGATTAGCCACAATAGTAAATTTTATAAATTCAGTATGTATCCTCAAACACAGTGATTTTAGCAATTTCCAAAATTCATTGGGAGCATATCTATTGTTTAATGTCTGATACACATTGTGGTCCTAGAAGTGCAGAAAATTCTAAGGTTGGAGTAGGGACTTCTTTGATTCATTATACTTTTTAATTTTTAAAATTATAATTATAATCTTCCATCTGCTTACTCCAACTACTTCCATGCACCACTTTAAGCTCTCTTTGAAATTCATGGCACCTTTTTCTTAAAATGTTAGTGTGTATGTGTGTGCGTGTGTGTGCGTGCTTACGTGTGTGGTGTATCGTGCTTCCTAAATATATAAATACAACTCAGTCTGTATAATGTTAAATACAACTATTTATATACATATATACATACATATACATACATATATGCATGTATTTCAGGTATGACTATTTGGTATTGAACAACCAGTTAATGTGCTCTTTTCTGGAGTAGACTATTTTTTCCTTTAGAATATGCATTTGTTGAAACATAAATATTTCAATAAGGAGAACAATTTTGTTCTGAGATGTACTATAGAAATTCCTTAATTTAGATATGTACATCTTCTAGCTAATTTGTAGCAATTCAAACAAAATGTTATGCATCATTACTGCTAAATATGCCAACAGGTTTTTTCAACTAATCTAAAACATTACAAAGCAGTCACTGGAAAGACTGTCTCATAAAATATTAAAAATTGATATAATTTCACATAAAGCAAGGGGCCAGAAACTGAGATTAAAACAAATAGTAAGAGTGAAATAAGATTCTTTCTCCAGAAAGCCATAACTTGTATAGTTTAAATAAACTATATGTCTCGGTCTGAAAGTGAACCAATCTAAAGTATTTAGATATAATATGGCCTTGATACCAAAATTTCAGGAGTAAATAACAGTAAATGCTCTAAATCCTTGTGAAAGTACTTTGTAGACATAAGAGAGGATTAGTTTATCTGACATTAGTGATTTCAAAGAAGCTCTTAGTTCCTATGATACGTTAATTTTCATAGAAGCAAATAGCATTATGTATGGCTTTTATTTTTTGATCTCATAAAGTGAAGTTATTTGCCAAGTAAACATTTATTAAGCATCATCTATGTGCTAGAGACTGGGTACATGAAGACAATAAGGACACACGTCGTAACTTGTTTAAAATGCTAAGGATATTATTTGCTTGTCTGTTGTATATTTCTTCAGTTTCTGTATGTTTCTTCAGTTCTTTTTTTTCTCAGTCGCCCAAGAGCTGGTTAACAGGCACACACTATCACACCTGTTGAGAGTAACTTTTTGTTTGTTTGTTTCTTGCTTTTTGTTTTTCGAAACAGGGTTTCTCTGTGTAACAGTCCTGGCTGACCTGGAACCTGCTTTGTAGACCAGGCTGGCCTTGAACTCACTGAGTTTCACCTGCCTACGTCTCGTGAGTGCTGGGATTAAAGGCGTGTGCCACCACCACCCGGCATAAGAGTGATATTTTTAAGAAAATTATTAATAAAAATGTCTATACATTAACCCGAACATTTCAGTTTTATACCTATTACTCACATAAATCAGAAAAAATGAGAACAACATGCAGATGTCTTTGTGAAATTCTTCTGTAATATTAATTCAAGAGGTCAATTTATTTTTGCATTACCCCTATTTTCCAATGGAAATAAATCAAATTATAAAAGCAAACACTTTAGTATTATATTTTAAATGCCATACTACCTCATGGTTAAGTTTTGAATGACTGACAGTCCTTCCCAAATTTTAATATAAAATATAAGAATACATTTGATGTAAGAGGACAAAAACAGAATCTAATAGTTTAAAACTTACATATGTTTTAATACACTTGCATAAAAAGTAACAAATATAGTAGGTTATTATTAAATTATTGATTAAAATATATGGCAGTATAATAATTATTACCATTATATACCAGATAGAATGTAGACTTGGGTCCTTATATTAAAACTGTCTTGGAAAAACACAAAATGTATTATTTTTTAAAAAAAATTCTCATTAATCCAACTAGCATCTATGTAATATAAGGTATGTTAGCCCCACTTTACATATTTGACAAGTTCTTCAATCAAATTTAGCAATAATCCACAATTCATATGAAGCTGAGGATGGAACTTAGGGTATTTAATTTCTAATCCAGTATCTTATTCATTAGTTTTTTTTTTTCTCTGATGTCTTTGGTGCTTTTCATTATTCTAAAATGCACTTCAGACTCACTTATTCAAGAAAGGAGTGAGTTAGCTGTCAAGGGCAAAGAGGTTCAGAACTCACAAAAACAAGTGTTTATTTGTTATTAATAGTAACAATATGTGGCACATTATCACAAAGAAATATACATGCACATCCACACACATATACAGAATTCCAAATGTAAACAAAAGTCTACATGTCATACTCACTACCTTCAATGTAAGTTGTATAAGAATTAACTGTGTAGATTGAAAATAGTTGATATATAGCTGGGCATAATGGTGTATGCCCTTATTCACATTACTTGGGAGGAAGAAGCAGGGGGATCTCTGTGGGCTTGAGGGCAGCCTGGTCTACACAGTGAGTTCCAGTACAGCCAGGGTTACATAGGAAGATGGGAGACGCTGTCTCAAAACAAAACAAAACAAAACAACATAAAAAGAAATCAAAGCAAAAATTTGATAATGAAAGATATAGAGAAATCTAGAAAAAAATGGAGAACACTGATAGTCATAGTTAGGGTTTTATTGCTGTGAAGAAATACCATAACCATATGACCATGGCAACTCTTATAAATGTAAACTTTTATTTGAAGCGTGGTTCCAGTTTCAGAGGTTTTGTCTGCTATCACCATGGTGGGAAGCATGGCAGAATGCAGGCAGACAAGCTGGAAAAGAAGCTGAAAGTTCTACATTTTAATCCACAGGCAGCAGAAGTGACAACTGTGTACTTGACCTACCTTGATCATCTAAGACCTCAAAGCCCACACAGAAACACACTTCCTTCCACAAGGCCATACCTCATAATAGTTCCATTCTCTATAGGCCAAGCATTGAAACACATGAGCCTTTGGGAGTCATACCTATTCAAACCACCACACTGATAAGAGAAGTTTCAATGCAAATTTTGAAGACGGAAATTGCAGTAATGTTAGCAACTCTTATGTTTTACAGAATTGGTTTAGAATGTCGTGCGGTAAAATGAGCAAAACAACAACAAAAAAACCTATGAATTTTCTTTGATCTAATAATGCCATTCCTATATTGTAGATAAAGCTTTACATTCTAAGATTCTCATGACATCAGTTCTATATACTTTATATTTTGAGATTATGGTACATTTCTCCCTTCCCTTTCTTTTCTCATTCCTCCCATACACCCCTGCTAACCTTCAGATTCACTGCCTCTTTTTTCACATTATTTTTAAGCACAGAAATATGCAATCGCTTAAGAATCCAGAAGTAGAGAAATAAAAAGATAAAACTTTTAAAAGGAATCTTACACAGCCATTAAGATATTTTATAATGGGGAACTTATCTTCAAGTCAACTTCACTGCAAAAAGTACAAAATTCTATGTATTGTATGATTTCATTTATGTGAATATGTTTTCAATATCTAAAAAAACATACAGCAATGTGAATGGTAGTTATTCCTAAGCAGTACAAGATTTCAGTTTGTAATTTGCCTAATGATTTATGTGTGCGCGCTTGGACTGGAGGTCAGTTATAGTTTGTACTAAGCATGCATGAGGCTCTAGATTCTATCCTTAGTACTAAAATAACAGCAAAAAAGAACACAGCTTGTATTCAGATTTTCTCAATTGTGAATTACTTTCATAACTGAAACATATAAAGAGCTATTTTTAAATTTTACAGATATGTATGGGTATAAGGTGAGAAGAAAACAGGTAACAAGGGAAAGAATAAAATGAATAGCAATAAAAGAAACAACCTAGTGCAGGAAAAAATATAAAAAGGAAAAAAGAATGATGAAGACCAAAAAAAGCATGTTTTCCAACCAAAAAGCCGGTGCAATCTGTTGACTTAGTCAACCAATAGAGATTTCAAACCCTTTTCATCCCAACCTCTGCGAGATAAGATGGAACAACTAAGATGTCTGAAAAGTCTTCCTGAAGGAACATCTGCTATGAACTGGCTGTCAGGAATTAGGAAATTTAAGAGTCAGGAAGTGTCCCAAGCACAGAGCATATAACCTGGAAAGTTCATAGTGAAAGAGAAACTGAATTATGAAATGTATGTTATGACTATAGAGAATAAGAATTTGAGAGAAGCAGATATTGGTGAGATAAATATACACCAAACATGAAGGTCCTGGAATGTCCCACTAATGGTTCTGGGCAATCTCAGGCAAGGTGAAATCATTGAATGACATGTTCATTAGGTTTTTAATGGCAAAAGAGAAGCAAGGCCCAGAGAAAGGGATAAATAGGAAGCTTCTACTGGAATCTATAAAGTGATGGTGGGCTGTAGTGGTTTGAATAAGAATGACCTCCATAGGCTTATACATCTGAATATTTTGTCATTAGGGAGTGGTGCTACTTGAGGAGTATTAGGAGTTGCAGCCTGCATCACTGGACTCAACTTTAACTTTTCAAAAGCGCAAGCCAAGCCCAGTGTGTCTTTGCTTCCCTTCTTCCTGAGAATCCTAATGCAGAACTCTCAGCTACTTCTATGCACACAGGTCTGCCTGTGTGCTGCCATGCTTCCTAACATAATAATAGACTAGATCTATGAAACTGTAAGCAAGCCTTAAGTGAATGCTTTCCTTTATAAGAGTTGTCATGATCATGGTGTCTCTTCACAGCAATAGAAACTTTAACAAAGACATATGTTAGACTAGAAAGGTGACCATGAACACTGAGAATGTAGAAGAGTAGATAAACTTCAGAACTACTTTACCATGTAAAATCATTAGACAAAATGGGAGTACTACAATTTTTATCTATTTTGCATTTTATGTCCTTAACAAAAAGCATATTTCATGCTGTAGTTATATATTTAAAGATTATCTACTAGGCTTTTGTACTTTCATTTATTTGCATGAATGTATACACAATTTAGTGCATGTCTATATATGTGTGTATTAATTTTCATGCTTCATATTATTATCAAATTAGTTCTCCATTACAAAAATGCTACCTTTGGGTCTCTGAATAGCATTTCATATTCTTCTATGTTCCCATTTTTCATATTATGAAAATTTTGTTAAATTCAATAATTCAAATAAATTGTTCATTTTGCTGTAATTATAACTAGAGAAATTTAAAGAAATATTATATACTTATACTCTCTCTCTGATATAGAATTACAGTCTCTTTGGTAGTCTATTTATACAGCTTTCAGATTGCTCTAGATTTATTTATGTAGATTTTAGAAATCTCATTATTTATTTACTCTAATCACTTTATACCTTGCATATTAATGTTCTCTTTTTCACTGATTTTCAAAACATTATTTTTATAAAGAAATACCATTGGTACCTTCTCACTTTAGTAATGAATATGTAGGTATATAGCAATCTATTGACTTCTTCTCCTAACTCTCAGAATTACCTTCAGATAAAAAATAAGAAAAAAAAAAACACAGATGGCTTCAGGATTTTGAATTTCTATTCCTGTTGTAAATTACTTTTCTTATTTTTTTAATTAACCTTCATATAGGGAAACAAAAATTGAAGTATAGGTGATGCTTCAGTTATATGTTTCATTTTGTTAATATGACTACAACAGCTATCTATAGGTATCTCTGCCAGGGACTACTCCCTATGTATATTGTCCAATCCCAAGTGGTTATCCTTGATGTACATGAGATATGCTACATGTACCCAACAGATCATGTGTGTGTGGGGGGGGGTGGAGGTGTGTGTGGTGTGTGTGTGTGTGTGTGTGTGTGTGTGTGTGTGTGTGTATTCATGCTTAAGGTTAGTACTTTTGGTATCCAGTAAATACATTAAAATTTTCCAGGTACATCTGACATGCATAGCAGGAACTATTTTGGAAATGGACATATAAATGCATTTTTAACTGTTTCAAATAGATAATATGACTAGAAATTGCTTTGGAACTTTCACTACTACAGTAAACCTAGTCTATCATTTTGTTCAAGCAGTACTTGGAACTTCTGAACATTCTTGTAAATAGGTAGCTGATTATTATTCTGGCGTGTTCACTCCTTGCTGTAAACATGAAATAATTTACAGCTGTAAATGATGAAAGAACTTGCAGAAGTTTCAACAAGTTCTATAGCATATGCTCTCAAAAAAGCATTCACATTATACTCATGTACAATGCATCCGAAATGAAATAGCAAGGCAAGCTTTTTCAATCTTGCCTTAATTTAAAAACAAAACAAAAACCGAAACAATCCTGAATTCAAAAGGATATGTGGTGCTTCCAGTTCATTGTCTTGTGACAATGTGCATACCTTTCAATTCTCTGGAAATATTGAAAATTCAAATACAAAGACCCTTGTTTTTGTTTTTTATGGCGATTGCTCCATTGCTGCATACCAGAGAGATGCAATGAATACTAGCAGAAAGAATGAGTAACTATAGGCAGCATTGGAATAGCAGAATGTTTAGGATGCATTCCTCTCTCTCATCTTTCTGCATACTTTCTTCTCTTTTGTGTAACATTAAGAAGAATAAATAATTCTTCTGAAGTATATAAACCCAACTAATTAATACTCTACTACTTCAACACTACCATGAACTCCAAAGATATGTCACCATAGTTACATAAGCACTATAGAGAAGGAAACATCTTTGCTTCTGTTTTTTACATGTTCTGAAAAAGATTTTAAGTCCTAGGGTATACACATTGAACTTTGGTACCTATTATGTGAATATTAAGAAACAAACATTTAATTTTAAATGATTGGGATCAACATATCAGAAAGTGAGACCCTGCTAGTGGCTTATTAAAGGACAAATGGAATTAGGTATTCCATAAAATAGGCATCAAAGAGATTCCCAATATCTTTCACACTTTGAGCTACCTACACTCCTTGCACAAACATGTTAATGGATTTCCTTTTGTTCTGTATTTGTTCTTCACCATCTCTTCTTAAAGTAGATACTAACATGATATAGGTGTGTCTTCTATCTATCTGTTGATTTCATTGGTTAATAAAGAAACTGCCTTGACCCATTTGATAGGCCAGCCCTTAGGTGGGTGGAGTAGACAGAACATAATGCTGGGAAGTTAGTCAGACAATCACCATGCCTCTCCTCTCTGGGTCAGATGCGATGGAGCCAGCCACCAGGTCAGACATGCTGAATTTTTCCCGGTAAGACACCACTTGTGGTGCTACACACATTATTAAATATGGGTTAAAGCAAGATGTGAGAATTAGACAATAAGAGGGTGGAACTAATGGGCGAGGCAGTGTTTAAATGAATACAGTTTGTGTGTTGTTATTTCAGGGCAAAAGCTAGCCAGGCAGCCGGGATCTGGGCGGCAGGAACGCAGCCCAGCCCTCACTACAATAACACATGGTTGCATATTGTATTTCCTTCCAAAGATGCCTGTTAAAGCCAGTTTGCATCTATCTGTTATTTCAAAATCATTTAAAATAAATCTAGATTCATTAAGGTTAATTCTCAGACAAGTTCTAAAATTGCCATATTTCAAGAATTTGAATGGTGTTCTAAAGCTTGTAAGGTTTAAACAGTTCAAATCCTTAGCTATGAATTTATCTCCCTTCTCAGATTCTTTGCATATATTTTTAAAACATTAAGCTCTAATTTGCCCACACTGAAAATTATTTTTTGTACTTTCTTTGCTTGTCTAATCTTTACTCATCATTAAAGATTCAGCTTAAATATCACTTCCTTAGGGAAGCAGTCCCTGTCCTACCATATGAGGTCTCTCTAATCTTCTGGATGTTTCCTTTAAGCACTTAGAAAAATTAAAATGAATATTGGTTTATATCTGACTCCCTATTATCCTGAGAACAAAGAATGACCATTTTTTAGAACAGTCTATTCATCTGGTATTCAATAAAAATACATATCCAGTAAATGAATATATGAAAATCTATTCTGTATCAATATGCAGTATATTTATTTATAGCACAGAAAGCCACATAGTCCTTATTGTCATATGTTACAAAGCATGATACAAGCCTAATTTGAAGAATATTACAATGGAAATATTTGGAGGTTTTAAAGCCAAAGTTAGAGCCTTAGCTATCAGTTCAAATTTGGATAAAACATGTTCCATCATGAGTTTAATTACATTATAGTTTCACTAACTGATTAAATGAGAAAGTAAGTTATATTCTACCAGCATTTCAGAGAAAAGCTGAGGAAAAGGTAAAAACTCTAATTGTTTGAAAAAGCTATCTTAAACAGTGGAGAGAAAGACTAATCATAACACATGGAAGAAATTTAAGGTGCAGAATAAAACATAAATGAGATTCATAAATATTGAGTCAAGAAGCCCAGATTTAAAGAAAAGAAAACTGCTATGAAACATTTACTTTGTGCCTCCTACTTACCCAAGGGAGACTAAAGAATATTAGATTGTATTCTAAGCTTGCCAGTTGGTCATTTCAGACTTTCACCTTTTTGTTCATTTCAAGTTTGCCATATAAAATCTATAACAGAACAAGCAAGTCTAGAAAAGGCAAATAAGGTTTGAGGGTATGTGTGTGTGTGTTTGTGTGTGTGTGTGTGTGTGTGTGTGTGCTTTTTATATATTTTGTATATTTTACCTCATTTCCTTTAACTTGTTAAAAAATGAATGAGACAATTTGTATTTTTATTGGTTTCTATACCTATTTTTGTACAATGTTATTAGAATCTCCAATTTGTGATGCAGAAGTATCTAGTATCAGTAGAAAGTCTTAACTAAAGATTAAAATGAATAAGAACAAAGGGAAAAATAGAATTTTATCAATACTGTTTCACCTATTATTTTCTTTTTTATTGATTTTTATTGAGCTCTACATTTTTCTCTGCTTCCCTCCCTGCTCCTCCCGTCCCATCTTTAACCCTCCCCCAAGAAACCCATAATCTCAATTTACTCAGGAAATCTTGTCTTTTTCTAGTCTCCATGTAGATTAGATCTATTTAAGTCTCTCTTAGTATCCTCATTGTTGTCTAGGTTCTCTGGAAATGTGGTTTGTATTTTCATATATCACATGAGGTAACACTAGTAATGTATTCACTCTTGTGTAACATTACATAAACTAAAGTTACTCATAATCATTTTAAAAGCACAATTTTTCAACTTCAAAAATAAATCTAGAGATAGAAATCTATACTGTTTTGACAACTTATTGTCAAAAGTAAGCACTAAGCGCTTAAATCTAGAATGTGAATTATCATATGTGCCAATTACTTACCCTTCATTAAATATCACAAACCAGAAGATCTTTCAAAACACAGAATCAAGAAAATGCTATATTCTTAAAGGCAATTAAACCAGCCTCAGGTTTATACATATTTAGAAAAATAGCAAACAAATGTTTCATGATATGCTGAGTAGTAGTACATTTATAATACTGAAGAAAGTTTTATAGATATTTTTAGAATGTGAAATCATAATAGTAAGACTTAGATGTTAATGGAGTAATACTTAGAATTATCTTTGGAGTGGATATATATGAATAAATTAATGGAAAATGGAAAATTCTCTAACAAAAATATAATGTGATGATTAGGAGTTTAAAACAGAAAAACCCTATGTTCCTGCTAAATTTATAAACTGTGTTGGTTTGAATAAGAATGACCCCCATAAACTCAAATATTTGAATGCTTGGAGGTGACACTATTTGAAAGGATCAGGAGGTATGGCCTTATTGAAGCGGGTGTAGCCTTATTGGAGGAAATATGTCAATCTGGGGCAGGTTTTAAATTTCAAAAGCCCAAGGGAGTCTCATTTCTTCTTCCCTTCATCCCTTCCTTTCTCCCTCCCTCCCTCTCTCTATCTCTCTTTCTCAATGCCTGTGGATACAAACATAGAACTCACGGTTCATTCTCCAGTATTTTATCTGCCTGTTATTGCAATGCTTCCTACCATAACAATAATGGACTAAACTTCTGAAACTGTAATCCAGCCTGAATTAAATGCTTTTATAACAGCTGTCATGGTCACAGTGTCACCTCACACAATAGAACACTGACTAAAATAAAACCCTGAAAAATATACCTAAAATCAAGTTTGATGGTAGAAACTTGTAAAAGGTGAAAGGTTTATAATTTCTGAAGTTTTAAAGCTTCATGCAATAACTGATGAAAACAGATGCAGATGCAGAGATACAGATGTAGAGTGGTTAGTTGTGGAATTAAGCACTGGACAGAGTTCCCAGAGTCCTGTCAAAGAGAGGGATGATCGATAAAAAGAGCAAAGGGGTCAAGACTATGATGGGGAAAACCACAGAAAAAGCTTACCTAAACTAGTGGGAGCTCACTAAGGACAAGCAGAAAACCTGCATAAGACCTATCTAACCCCCCTGAAAGCAGGCAACAGCAGGTGGCTTAAACAGTTTGTAGGGGCACTGGCAGTGGAAACAGGAGGAATCCCTGATGAATGATCTAGCTTTTGGAAGCCTATTTCATATGAAGAGAAGCCTTTCTCAGCCTAGACACAAGGAAAGGGCCTTTGTCTTGCCTCAATGTGGTAATGTAATGTAACAGAATTCATTGACTCCCCATGGCAGGTCTTACCCTCTCTGAGTAGCAGATGAAGGAGTGAGGGGAAGGAGGGGGAACTGGGATTAATATATAAAAAAATAAAAGTTTATAATTTGCTATTATGTAATGCTTTCATATGTTTAAGCTTATAATAAAAGTTAATTTGTGGCCGGGCGGTGGTGGTGCACGCCTTTAATCCCAGCACTCAGGAGGTAGAGGCAGGCGGATCTCTGTGAGTTCGAGACCAGCCTGGTCTACAACAGCTAGTTCCAGGACAGGCTCCAAAGCCACAGAGAAACCCTGTCTCGAAAAACCAAAAAAAAAAAAAAAGTTAATTTGTGTCTATAATAACATATTTAAATGTTCCTATAATATTTGCTTATAAAACTATTCCAAAATCAGGCATGGTGGCACATGCCTTCAATCCCAGCACTCTGGATGGAGAGGCAGGTGTATCGATGTGAGTAGGAGGACAGCCTAGTCTAAAAAGTGAATCCAGGATAATCAGGAATGTTATACAGAGAAATCCTGTCTCAAAGGAAAAAAAAAACCTGTTCCAAGCATCAGAAAATTATAAATACATGAGTTATCAATAAACAACCTACCGTACTTTTTCAACCTCATTCCTACCTTCTCAAACCTAAAACTCTAAAAAAATAAAATAATTCACATAAAATGAATGTCTTCAAGATGCTTTAATGGAAACACATAGGCCTAACAGTAAAAGTACTAGAATAAAATCTCGAGAAACACACACACACACCAAAAATGTACGTTAATAAAAGTCTCAAACCCTCAATTATCTTTTGATTAAGCATCACAGAACTTTCCAGTGTTGACTACGAACATCAAATAGTGATACCACTGCCCCTCAATGAGTTTTTAAGATATTCATAATTAGTTAAGGCAAGCTTTTTATTTTTAACCTAAAACCTGTTACAGACAGAACTACATCCTCCATTTGCATTGGAATGCTTTTGTAGCCAAAACTCTCTAGATACAGTCACAGAAATGCCAATTTGACAAACACACAATTCACTAGAGGATAATGAATCGAATGTACTACTTGTATCAGAAATGATTTAAGGATGATGAGAAACACATTCAAAGAAACAATATTGTATGTGCTGGCAGAAAAAAAATGAGAAAATGGTATGGAGTCAGATCTTTAGGCATTTAAAGATTCACTCCAACCTGCTTCTAGACTCAGTCCATCAGAATTCCTGTTCTTTGGGATCAACAATTTAGGCCAGTATGTTGACTCTCCTTTCTGTTTTTCTCACAACAGTTCCTTCCAGCTACACACAGAAGAATCTTAGGAAGAAAATGACTTCCAATTATGTCAAGAAGATAAGTCAACTCAAAGTTTACAGGAAATTTAAGCAACCACTAAAAACAATACAGTAAACATCATTTCTGTAATCTGGTGATGAATATACTCCAAAAAAGTCACTTAATTACAAGACAATTATTTTGTAAAACAAAGATTGAGTAAGATTAATGGGTTGGTCATAAGAAGTTAAGGAATAGATTCCTGAAATTACCTAGATTAGATCACCTATGCAGCCATGTAAACTGGAAGAAATTCTTTAAATTCTCCATTCTGCAGTTTAGGAGAAACACTACTTACTTTCTTTGGAATGTTCTGACAAGTGAATTAAGATAAAGCAATTAGAACAATGTTTATTACATAGAAAATAGGCATCAAGAACTAACTACTATTTCTATTATCTAACTAATCTTTTCTATACTATATATATATATATATATATATATATAATAAATATGATGGCACATTTTTCTAAGATAGAAGATCAAAGTGAAGAAAGTGTATTGTGTTAAATTATAATACTACTATATGTACTAATATATAACACAATAATACTGTATATAATACATATAGTGCTAATATAACAATACTGGAAGTATTTGGTCCAGTTGGATTTATTACTTATTATAAAAGAAAAAACTTGCTAAAATTAAGTGAATATGAACCCTAATATTGAAAATATCACAAAATCTCTAAAAATACTTTTTCATGTGTTAATTCACTGGAAGAGCAGAAGTAGAAAAAAATTGAAAATGTCATATATAAGCCCATGAAGTACAACATTATTTTAAAAAGAGACTTTTCTATTTGATTCACGTATTTTAAACATGTGTCTATATGGATATGTGCAGAAATTGCAGGTGCCTGTGAAGACCAATAGAGGGTGTCAGATGATGGAGGACTCTCATTGGTTAATAAAGAAACAGCCTTGGCTTTTTGATAGGGCAGGATTTAGATAGGTGAAGCAGATAGAACAGAATGCTGGGAAGAAGGGAAGTTAGTCAGACGCTTCAGACAATCGCCATGCCTCTCCTCTCTGGGTCAGATGCGATGGAGCCAGCCGCCAGGTCAGGCATGCTCAATCTTTCCTGGTAAGACACCACTTGAGGTGCTATACAGATTACTAAATATGGGTTAAAGCAAGAGAGAGTTAACCAGTAAGAGACTGAAACTAATGGGCCAGGCAGTGTTTAAATGAATACAGTTTGTATGTTGTTATTTCCGGGGCTAAGCTAGCTCTGTGGGAGCTGGACGGAATGAAAAGCATGCCTGCCTGCAGCTCCTCACTATAGTCAGATATCTTGGAGCTGGAGTTACAGGCAGATGTGAGTAACCTGATGTGGGTGATGAAATCCAAAGAAAGGACTTTTGCAAGAGGAGCAAGTATTCTTAACTTCTGAGCTATCCCTCCAGCCCATATTTTAAAAGAAATATTCTGTATTTGTATGTGTGTACAGGCACTAAAAGCCTATTTAAGTATCAAGTGATAGCAATGCTACAACAGTCTTTTGGATAATTGTATGTTCTAAGTGAAATTAGTACAGGTTCGAATAGTTTTTTTTTTTTTTTTTGCAATATTTTACTTTCAATCTGGTAGCCTCACCATTCACTAGCAAGAGTTTTTACCAATTGTCTGTAACTCCTGAAAAATAACAGGTGGGTAAATAGAGACAGTGGATAAATTACAGTGAGTAAGGAAAAAAGGATTACCTTTAAAAGAAATACTGAAAAAAAAGACAGTACCACTAAGTCTATGCAATATGCATCTCAGAGGAAATCACCTACAAATGAGCAATATACAAAAATAATGATCATGCTTTAAATAATTAAAGCTCTTTTTTTAAAGCTCTTTTCAAATTGCTTTAAATTATATTACACAAAACTAGATAGCTATTACCCAGAAGTTATAGTTATGAGTGGAAAATATTCCAGAAAATATTTCTGATGGTCAAGGAACAACAAATGACAGTTCTGTTAACACTTTAAGAAGCTAAGATTTCAGATACCAGTCTCTCTGACTTTTCCTGATTCCCAAGACTCTACTGAGAAAAAAATCTTAAAACTGTCATTTAGCATTTAAAAATCTCTCAACCAAGTGGCTGTGCGCTTTAAGACTCTCTTCAAAACGGCAGTCTAAAGTAAAAGTATTTTTCATAATCTTTCTCTATTCCCTACCTTCCTCCCAAAAAAAGAATTATCAGTAATGCAGACATGAAAATTACTTTAAAAGCTTAATGTTGACTGGCTTTACGTAAATGGTCAATTCACTTTCTAAAGGTTCAAAGTGCCTCAAATTGTCAAAGAGCTCAACCCTGGTATCCATTGATTTCACAAAATCTTTTGATAATTTTCTGCTATAAAATGTGAACACTGTTAGCTATTGCTAAAATAAAGGTCTGAAAAATGTCCTCCAAATCTACAGGCATCACAGCCACAAATCATATAACTCAGGTTAGTATGGGGGAAAACAAAACAGCAGTTGGTATAGCCATTAAAATAAAATAATAAATCCCCTTCTGATCCTACCAGTTTTACTTAAAATGACAGTGGAGAAATTAGAAGAACATGGACCCAGTCCTATTTTCTCTCCATCAGTTAGAAATGTCATACCATAATGAGAGAAGAGGGTAATGTTTACTAAGTCATCCACATAACTTTTTATCGTTTTGTTTTCAAAGAATAGATCTCACTGTTTAGCTTGGTGAGGTGGGGTACTTATAATCTGTAGTCTACTGAATGCTAGGGTTTAAGGCAGAATTTACAACACGTTAAAACCACATCTTTTAAAAAGTGATACAGAAGCACATTCATGAGGTAAATGGGAATGGAAGAACACAACTTACCTAAGGTTAACTATCTGGGTACTCATTAAGTGCATAAAAATAAAAACACAAAGCCTGCTATACAGTGTGTGAATCACTATGCAAAGGAGTTTTAGGCATACTGTACTTAGCATTTCTATCAACCTGCAAGATAAGCAATGTCACCAACTTTAGAAATGAAAAGACAAAGGAGAATCACTAGTAGTCACACAATTATTAAGAGGTACAAACATAGGAAACATTAAGGAAGAGGACGTTGAAGTGTGTAAGAGCTGGAAGATCTGGAGATGGGCTAAAAACATCACTCCCTAGATTTTATACAATTATTTTAATCATTAATTAACATCAGCTACAGTTACCTACACTGGATTCTCACAAACCAGGCCTTTTAACAATAAATCAATGTGTGTGTAGGGGGGTAGTGGCTCAAGAGTCCCTACCTTTTAACACTGAACTGCTAGCTATGGACAGATTAATCACTGTCTTCAGTTGTGTACCATCTGCTGAGTCCACTAGACTCCAATAGATAGTTCCAAATCTATAGTTGACTATGGTTAACCTTGGTAGGTCACTAAACAAAAAGGATGAAATATGAATGTAAGAAATTTGGGGGAAGGAGAGGGGAAGATGGAGTGGTAGGGAGGTGGGAGATGAGAGTGACCAGTATTTATATGGTACACATCTGTGAAATTGTAAGACAATATTTTTCTTTCTTTATTTTATTTTTTATTAAATGATATTTTTCATTCATTTTACATACCAACCAGTTTTCCCTCTGTCCTCGCCTCTCATCCCCTACTCTTTTTCCCATCTACCCACCTCCATCCATTCCTCCTCCATCTCCATCCAGAAAGGGGCAGGCCTCCCAGGGGCTTTCACAAATCATGGCACATCAAGTTGAGGCAGGACCGAGCTCCTCCCCTTATGTCTTATGTCGAGGCAGGGCCAGGTAATCCACCACGGGGAACAGGTTACCAAAAGCTAGCTAAGCACCAGGGAGAGGTCTTGATCTCACTGTAAAAGCCTTACTAAGAGACAAAGCTACACATGCAGAGGGCCTAGGTGAGTTCCATTCAGGCTCCCTAACTGTTGGTATAGAGTCCATGAGTTCCTGCAAGCTCAAGTCATCTGTACCTATGAAATCCCCCATCATGACTCCTCCCCTAGCTGGTACAATCCCTCCTTCCTTTCTTCCACAAGACTCTTGGAGCTCAGTGCAGTGCTTGGTAAGACAATATTTTAACTTAAATTTAAATAAAACAAGTAGAGCCAAAACTGTGACACAAATTTATCAATTTCCAAAGGTCACATATTTTGTTACTATACTTGAGTGCCTTGTTATCATTCCACTCAGTGCTGCTTAAGGCAGTCAGTCCAAAATCAAAGCATAGTGGGCTAGCAATCATTTACTTAGATCTTTTATTGATATGAAATGTATCTCATAGTAATTGCCCCTTGGTAATATCTTCTCCTCTGGGCCATTATGGAAATCTAATTCTGCTCTAGAACTTTTCTTTATTATTAGAAGTAACTATATGGCTCCTCCTATAAGAATTCTCTGTATACATTAACTTTCCATACACAAAAGCAGCAGTAGAAAGCCATATAGGTAGGAGGAATGGGCTAAGTGAAGGACAAGAAAAAGGATATTAGAGCTATAACTAAGACAGAAAATTTTCTTCCAATGATGACTTATTAACATTTTTAACTCCACTAGACCTGAACATTCTAATAATTACAACTGTCTTTCTGAAAAGGTACTATTTTGCAAAAGTCAAGTTTGCCATACCATATCAACTGTGATTCAACACATAATTCAGTGTACTTTAATACACAGTACAAATACGGTTAAAATCACTTTAAAAATGAATAAAGAAGTTGTCATAGTCACTGTTGTATTGCCATGAAGAAACACCATGAGCAAGGGCAACTCTTATAAGAGAAATCATTTAATTGGAAGTTTTCTTAGTTAGTCCATTATCATCATGGTAGGAATGGTTGAAGCATGCAGTCATGGTTTTGATCTAGTAACTGAGACTTTACATAATGATCAGCAGACAGAGAAAGCCATTGGGTCTGCAATGGGATTTTGAAACCTCAGAGCTCAATGCCAGGGACACATCTCCACCTACAAGGCCTCACCTCCTGATCCTTCTAAACCTTCTCAAACAGATAAACTAGGTACCAAGCATTCAAACATATAAGACATTAAGTGAATTCTCAGTAAAAGTACCTCGTGTGTGCTCATTTTACATATTTTAAAAAATAACACTGAAAAGTACTAAATATCTAATTAGAAAATATCTACAGTATTGAAGAACATACACTTTTAAATGTACAACATAATTAAGACTTGCATATTTCATCATTGCTTGCTTTGTTAAATGTATGAAATGAAAAAACTAAAGTGAATGGTAATAGAACTGAGTTTATACGTGGGCTTTAGTGTCAAGCTTAACTGGTTAATATTGAAGATTTCATAATAAAAGCTACTCAAATGAAAATATATAAAGTGCTACTAGAGGCTTAAAATGCACTGAATGATGGTGGTCAATACCACCAGGAATTCTCATACTCAAATATAAAATGTATTCTTCTTGACTTTATACTTCATACCAAATGAATCTAAAGTACAAATACAAAGCTGAAATATAAGAAAGATACTTGCCATATCCAGGTCTGCACTATGAATGCTAAAGGCACAATTTCCCATATATGCAACAATTTTTAGTTTACTGGGTTTAAAAGAGAAAGATGGGATAATTATGAGTCATCTCTTTAAAGAAGAAAATTTTGGCTTCTCCCAAGTGTTGAAGTTTGCTCTTCCTTTGGGTTTGGTGTATCTGCCCAAAGTCCAGGTTGTGAGCCTGTAGCCATAAGCTGCCAACTGTCAGGATCTAGAAATGAGAAGCCAGGTGTCATTGAGTTCCCACAACATGTCAGCCTTCCATTCTCCTGTATTGGTGCATGGAATATCTGTACCACCTGAGATAGTGCCAACTGCAGCTACTGCATTTTGGCTACACCATGGCCATGGGTACCTTTATGAGCCCTGAGAATCCTAGCTATGCATATCCTGGAGGATACCAGTTGAAGACAGTGATGGTTCAGTAGGTCCTGATAGAAGCAGAAGGGAACAGAAGACACAACCCAACATGCAATGATAGAGGAACTTAAACGTGGCTCAAGGCATCGCACCTGACACTTCGACACTCATATATCAAAAGGTGAAACACCCAAGACTAGATCCTCTCATTGAAGCAACAGTGAGCCTTCCTAGAGACATGGTCCTGGATAGCCCCATGGTGCACTGCTGTCATTTCTTGATATATGGCAAGTCAGATACATGCTCTTCATAGATAGCCTGTGGCACTAGCAATCTGGATAATGTATGCTGTGATGTGCTTATCTAAAGTCAAGGATAGGATAGATACATTTCTTCTTCCATAAAGATAATAAAGGGCTGAGATACTCTTCTTGACTTTTGCCACTGCTGCTGCTACTGCTACTACTACTACACACCCACTACTGCTTCTTAACTGAGAGCCTGACATTTGCTTTTTCCTCTGTCATAAGGGGAAAGCAGACATTTTGCTGCATAAGTTTAATAAAATGCCCTGATGAACTATAATAAATACATAATCGGTTTTGGTAAATCTTTCCTCCACTTGTGCAACAAACCAGGATTCTAAGTGAGGGACTCTGTGTTCCTCATCCCAACTGATCAGCTAAAGACTAGCCAAGAATCCATCCTATATGGGTCTTCTGGTCTTGTTCCCACTCAGAATTGTTGAATGAAGGCAAAAAATTTAGGATTGTGAATTGAAGAGGCTGAACAATCATGCCTGTATGAGGTATATGAAACTGGTACTTTATCAAACTATGAACTTGCCTAGTAATCAAAGGCAAAGTCCACCAAGCTGGCTACTATCCTAAATTTATTAACTGCTTGGTTTTATTCAACCTAGTAGTTAGCCTTGGGTTGATTAAAAGGATTAATGTTATTTTCATTAGGCCATTAATCTAGTATCTACTTGAACTGTACCTAGTATATATTTAAATACTGTCGAGTAACTAAATATTTCTGAGACACAAGTAATCAACTAATAAACAATATTCTGCATTTGAAGGATACGTGGAAACAGGCATCATTCATTTCAGTTTCACAGAAAATCATAATGCTACCACATAATATTTCCAGTATTTTCTAGTTTAAAATCTGGAAAGAAATATGAAAAATTTATGACAGGAAGACAAAAATCTTTTTATAAGGAGAGGTTTTTTGCCACTAAAAATGTTTAATGATTAACTGCCTCCAGGATAAGTGGGACCAGCCCACATGTAAAACTAGATTAATGATAGCTGAGAAGAAATGTGTTTTGTTTACCAAAGTGTTTTAAAATAAATCTTAAAATATTATTTTTCATATTTCATAACTACCACAGAATTATAATGAGAATGTTAAAATCTGCTAGCTTTTAAGCTTGTGTAATGAATGTTGTATTCAGTGTTTTCACTGAATGGGTGTGTTAGGGAGGGCTAGTACATTGATGTGAAATAGTATTCCCAATGAAGTGAGCAATAAATTTCCCTAAGAAAAAAAACTTCTTGTCTACAGAAACCTCCTAGTCTTATTTGATTTTTAATTCTCTAGAAGCCAGAAGAAATCCAGCAACCACCAAACAGTTTAGTATTTAGCAACTAGACTAACAAAATCAACTAAACATCTAGAACATCAGCCTTATTATTACACATATCAACAAATATTTTATTATTCATATTTTTACATTAAATTTATACTTATAATTTCCTTTAAACTAGAGGCCAGAAAAAATATGATTTGCTTTTTTAAATAAAGAGTAAAATAACTGAGTGGAGAATATTAATATTATTTAAAACATGTCATAATGTATGTAACACCTTAAAATTCTGCATTTAAGCTAGTTTGCCTCATGAAAAATAAGCTACTTTACCTATGTGAAGCTTATGCATACCTGAAAAGAATCAACTGATGGTGATGTAAATAGCTTCAGAGCATGTGTAGCCAAGAATCATTAATGTATATCTTTTCTACTTACTGATAAGACAGCTCTGAAATTTATTTTTGTACTAGTTTTGAAATCTGTTTGATAAAGGGCTGGTAAGATGCCTCAGAGGCTAAGAACACTGGCTGGTCTTCCAGAGGTCCTGAGTTCAATTTTCAGCAACCATATGGTGGCTCACAACCATCTTATAAAAGGATCTGATGCTCTCTTCTGGCATGCAGGAAATATGTTGATAATATAGTTAATGAAATAGCACCTATTACAAATAAATACCAAAATTATTTATTTGGCATATCTGAAGGACTGTACATTGTCAGAAAGTCAGAGAATGCTCTTCTGCCACTTCTGCTGTCATTTCACAAAGTGAATCAGCCTCTTCCAGCCTAGATCATAAATCCTCTGGTAACCAACCTCACAGGGTGATGTACGGACTCCCTGCATTGAAAATTCAATGCTAGTTTTCTACACCTTTTCAAATGTTCTCAGATATTTGAAAAAATCCTTTCCTATTGACATGTTATTGACATGCTAAGTAGTAAAAGCTTTCACAAATCTACTGGAAGAGGTTGCCTAATGTTCTCTGCCAGTAATGCTGTTAGCCTACTCTCAGTCACCATGTTGCCATCAAAAAAGAAAATGTAATTCCACTTTTTGTTTTTACTAATTTACAAGTTTGTACCTCTATCATCAAATTTTACTAAAACACACTTCTTACAAGTACAATGTCAAACCTTTACAAAGTTGAATATACACTAACACGGAATAATAAAAACAGCAATTCATGGGGAAAGGAAGAAAGGACTGTCAAGTTGAAGCCTATACTTTAAATACTGGTCAAGAGTATATTATCTCTTCCAGTTAGCAAAGATGACAGGCATCTATATTCACCAAAGTATTTCTTCCCTTTAAATGTGTACAAAATACAAGAAGGCATTCTTCATTAATACTGGATTCAAATTTGAAATATGATATTTACTAGGTGGATGATCTGCGTAATGCAATCATTTTTCCAAGACTCATTTCATCTCTAAAATGGAAGCACTACACAACCTGTAAGAGCATTATTACCAATACTACATAAAATTACTTACGCAAACTACCTAGTTGACATTTAATATGTGTCATTTTCCTCACATATAGGACTAGGAATCCCCATTTATTTTAATATATAATGTAGTATAGCAACTGTACTCAGTACAGTATGTTTATAACCAGCCTACAATTTTTTTGTTTTGTTTTTCCAGACAGGATTTCTCTGAGCTGCAGTTGTAGCTTTCCTGGCACTAGCTCTTGTAGACCAGCTTGGCAGGGAATTTACAGAGATCTGCCTGCCTCTGCCTCCTGAGTGCTGGGATTAAAGGGCTGTGCCACCACCACCAGGCTCAGCCTACAAATTCGCTAGTAAAAAAAGCAAGAGATAGAGGACTACCACAGGACACAAGAAATCCATAAGAGAAGAACTGTTGAGAGAATACAAGAAAGAGAATTACAATAGAAGGGAGGGGTTTATGGAAATGAGACTATACCTTTAAGATTTCAAGGAAAAGGGTACTTCGTAAAAAAGGAAATGATGAACACTGGCAAAATGCTGTCACACACCCGGAAATCATGACTATCAGACTAGAGTGCTGAGTGCTGGGTTTGTGGGAAGTGTCTGGTAAGGAAGAAAGATAGGCCAAGCAATGATAGTGAAAAGATGAGTTATACAGCTAAGGTGCTAAAAACTATGTCATATTGTTCCAGAATACTAGTAAACAAGAAATAATGTGATGACCTTTATGCTTAGGATGGCACTGTAGAGGCACTTTCTTAGGATAAAGTCTACAATAGAAAAATACAGTTTCATTCAGATCCCAAGTCCTTTCCCAAGTTGTTCTAATGAACAGTCACATGAGAAAGTTAACATTAGAGAATTTTAAAAAGCAAAAAAGTAGAAGGCAAGACTGTGTATCTATATAGAATATTTGTTGCAAAGGATGTATATCATATTATAAATCAATAAAGGGGACAGGAAATGATTTTCTATCTAGTGATTAGATGAGAAATGCAAAGCAATCGGTTTTGATTAGTGGAAATTTCAAGAGAATGTAACTTAAATGGTTACTGGGGCTTCAACAACATAAAAATTGTATTTGACGATTTTTCATTTGTATATAAAAACACCTAATTTGGGGAAGAAAAGTTTACAAAAAAAAAACTGAAAGCTACACATCAAGTAGCTATATTGGTTCAGCATCCAGTGAGGTTTCAGGGCAGGAAAACATGTGAGAAGATGTCATCATGCTGATAAAGCAAACCAGAGATCTAAGGGCTACACAGTCTTGCTCATGTAATAATAATCTATTGTGGAGACCGAATTCTAGGGTTCTACAAGAATTTCCTTAACCCTCTGTGAGAACAGAGACTCAATGCCCAAAGGTGCTGTGGGACAAGGATCTTGTACCCTGTAAAGATTCATCAGTTGTGTTTTAATAAAACACTGATTGGCCAGTAGCCAGGCAGGAAGTATAAGCATGGCAAAGAGAATAGAATTCTGGGAAGAGGAAAGGTTCAGTCTGCAGTCGTCATTCAGAGACAGAGGAAGCAAGATGAGAAGGCATCACTGATAAAAGGTACCAAGCCACATGGCTAACACAGACAAATATGATGGGCTAATTTAAGATGTAAAAATTAGTAAATAAGAAGCCTGAGCTAATAGGCCAACCAGTTTATAATTAATGTAGGCCTCTGTGTGTTTCTTTGGGACTGAATGGCTACGGGACCGGGCAGGACAGAAACCCCCAGCAACACTAAGGTCCTTCTACTAGAATCTCCTCTTATAAGTCAATACTACTTCCTAGCATAAACATGCTGAAGACCATGCCTACTATACATGAATCACTGGTAGACACTCCCAAGCTCTATCTAAACCACAGCTTCAGATATTTACTAAAATAAAAAACACAGGACTAGCAGCATATTTCAGCAGGTTAAAAATACTTGATGCACAAAATTGATAGACAACCTAAAGTCAATCCTCAGATCCCACAATGGAATTGAAGAAGCAACTCTAGGAATCTGTTCTCTGATCTCTGTGCTGGTGCACACAAGGGCTGCACTCACAGATACATAAACACACACACTATAGTAGTAAATAAAAATTGTTCAAGAAGCAATATCAGCAGAATCATCATTTTTGATAAATGATCTCCATTCTTACATGTCATGTGAAACAAAGGAAACTTACATCCCTAAAATGAGCAAGCAAAAAAAAGGGAAAAGAAAGTATCAGAATAGAAAGAAATCAATGAGAACCAATTTATTGTAAAACAAAAGGCCTTTAATGAATATGGCCTTTATTCCTCAGGTACAAAACCAGGAAGGAAGGTAAGAGAGAATATGATTTTCTGATAAGGCCTTAGCATACAAGCATGCTCTCCTCCATAGAAAGGTACTAGCACTATTTTTAGTGTATTATTTCATCAGGAACATGGGGATAGAAAATAAATTAAGACTTGAGGTCAACACTGCCAAAACAAGTAGCCTCTGGTTACATGCAGGAAGCCACTACTTGAAATGCAGCTTGCTGGAATTGAAATGTGCTATAAATATAAGATACACACCAGATTTTGAAGACTTAGTACAACAATGATGTGATGTATCCTTTCAATAATTTTACAATGACTAGATACTGAAAAGATTAAATAAACTGTATTATTAAAATGAACTTTGGATATTTCTTTTAACTTCTTAAATGTGGTTTCTAGAAATTTTTAAATTACTAATGTGGCTTACATTATGTTGCTTTTAGATGGTTCTGGTACAGTTGAAATTTTTACATTCCTTCTTGTATGTTATTCGATGTTAAGACTTTACTGTTAAAGTATAACTAGATCTTGTATTTTGTGGGAGTAATGCAAAAATCTAAAAACGGAAATCCAAACAAAGAAGGCTGACACTAAATACCAAGCTGATATTAATTGCCTCAAAATGCAGAGGAATGGTTTAAGCATCAACATTCATTTTGAGAAAATAAATTTAAGTGTATTACTTAAAAGCATTTGGATTGACAAGATGAAAGAAAAGTTGATTCTCAAAGTAAAATATTCTTTGCTGCAATTAAACTCTCAAGTTAAGTGTGAAAGTAATTTGACAAAAAAATAGGTGTCTCATTGTTTTAGTAATTTAATTGTTTTTTAAGATACTCTGTGACATATAGGGAAAATTAAGTCTCTTTAAATAAGAAATAGCAATGTACTATTTTCCTCTAATGTACTAAACCAGAATTGGCAGGGTAATAAGTCAGAGAGATTGTATAATATTTTATTTACAGAATACAGACAGGACTCATTTGAGCCCTGTAAGAACATTATATCTTAAATTGTAGCTGAAAGGTTAATGCTTGGGCAACAGGTTATGGGAACAAAAAGACATTCAGGTACAATGGGGAGAGAGATGGAAGCATTTAGGGAAAGGACACAGTAGTTCTCTAACCCTGAACAAAAGCTTCAAAACTGGACTCAAACAGGCAAAATATACTTGACTCATCTCCAAACCCCATGTTCTTAAGCACTACATTAATCTTTAAATATGTATATAGTTATAATTTTATATATGAACACACACACACACACACACACACACACACACACACACACACACATATATATATATATATATATATATATATATATATATATATATATATATAATCAGACGCACTCCTCTTTGGTCAAATAGCTGGAGTGAGTAATTTACAACTGTTTCTTTATGAAGTACTCCAGGATACATATTTGCAAAGCTATACTTATCTACATTCTTTTGCTTTTACCATAACTTTGTCTCATTCATCTCTTCTGTATAATTTATCTTTATCCCAGCCAGTGTGATACGAATGAAGTACGTCTACATGAACATATCTTAGAAAAAAATCAACACTGAATATAATACAGCAATTTGAGTATTTTTCTTTGATTCTAATTAACAAATGAGAGTTATATTCGGCTATTACGATTCAAACACATGAAAAATTTTGATGGTAAACACTAAAATCCACATTTTCTGTCAAGAGAAGCACCTTCTATGATAGCAAATTTAAATACTGACTTAGGGAAATTCATTACAATTCTGCATAGGCTTAGCTCCAATATTAGAAACATGCCTCTAGGCTCATTTATACAAGAATTTCTTATTCAGCATCTCAGCTGCACAGGTTTCCATACAGAAATGAGCAGGTACAAACGGTTAGGGCTTCATAATGAGTCAACATTAACATAATTACTTTCCATTTCATCTATTACGGCACACTGTTTGACTCTCTCATTTCTTTTCATTTCAATCATTTCTTTAGAACACCCATAAGGCCCTGTTAAAGAAATGAGACTTTAGGGGCTGTGCGATAGAAACTGAGGTAAGCTAAATAGTTTTGTAATTTTCCCTTAGAAATGATCAGACATTGCATACTAGCAGAAATGTTGTCATTTTGTACTCTACTACAATATTTCTATCTCTTAACACAATATATACAATTAGATAATGACATGAAAGTTATTTACTCTGCCATCACAAAATCTGAGTATAAAATAAGAAGCCTATTTGCTTTTGAACAAACAGACCTTAATCTTCCAAACTTGAGCTGCCTACCACAGTTATCTCAGGGTCTATATACTTACTATATGTTGCCACTGATGAAACATTTTTTTAAAACACCTTTTTTGTATAAAGAAATTATCTCTGCCTCTATCTCCATCCATCGCCAGATGAAGCTTCTATGGTGATATGCAAGATATTCATCAGTATGGCTATAGGAAAGGGCCATTTCAGGCTCCCTCTCCTCAGCTGCCCAAGGAACTAGCTGGGGACATCTCCATGGATACCTGGGACCCCCTCTAGAGTGAAGTCTCTTGCTAACACTAAAATGGCTTCCTTAATTAAGATATCTTCTTCCCTGCACCCCTATCCACCCTCCCTCCATCCCAACCATCCCATTCCCCCAGGGTCTCCCCATCCTCCCCTCCTCACTTTTCTCTCCACATCTCCCCATCACCCCTTACCGCTTACCCCACCCCTACCCCCAAGATCCCAATTTTTGCCTGGCAATCTAGTCTACTTCACTATCCAGGAAGATAACTATATGTTTTCCTTTGGGTTCACCTTCTTATTTAGCTTCTCTATGATCAGGAATTATAGGCTCACTGACCTTTATTTCTGTCTAGAATCCACTGATGAGTGAATACATACCAAATTCATCTTTTTGGGTCTGGGTTACCTCACTCAGAATAGTGTTTTCTATTTCCATCCATTTGCGTGCAAAGTTCAAGATGTTGTTGTTTTTTACCGCTGAGTAGTACTCTAATGTGTATATATTCCACACTTTCTGTATCCATTCTTCCATTGAAGGACATCTAGGTTGTTTCCAGGTTCTGGCTATTACAAATAATGCTGCTATGAACATAGTTGAACAAATGCTTTTGTAGTATGATAGGGCATCTCTTGGGTATATTCCCAAGAGTGGTATTGCTGGATCCTGGGGTAGGTTGATTCCGAATTTCCTGAGAAACCGCCACATTGATTTCCAAAGTGGTTGCACAAGTTTGCATTCCCACCAGCAGTGGATGAGTGTACCCCTTACTCCACATCCTCTCCAGCAAAGGCTATCATTAGTGTTTTTTTTTTTTATTTTAGCCATTCTGACAGGTGTAGGATGGTATCTCAAAGTTGTTTTGATTTGCATTTCCCTGATCGCTAAGCCCAAGGCCCAAATGAGGAGCTGAAGGAGGGAGAACATGAGCAAGGAAGTCAGGACCAGGAGGAGTGCGCCCACCCACTGAGACTGCAGGGCTGGTCTAATGGGAGCTCACCATGGCCAGCTCGACCAGGACTGAAAAAGCATGGGATCAAACCGGATTCTCTGAATGTGGTGGACAATGAAGGCTGACTGAGAAGCCAAGAACAATGGCACTAGGTTTTGATCCTACCGCATGTACTGGCTTTTGGGGAGCCTAGTCTGTTTAGATGCATACCTTCCTGGACCTAGATGGTGTGGGTTGGACCTTGGACTTCCCACAGGGCAGGGAACCCTGACTGCTCCTTGGACTGGAAAGGGATGGGGAGGGGAGTTAAGGGGGGGAGGGAAATGGGAGGTGGGGAGGAGGTGGAAATTTTTAATAATAATAATAATAAAAAAGAAAGAAAAAAATTTAAAAAATAATGCTTTTTAGAAATCGTCTAATGTAAACTGTTAACTCACTAATTTAGATAACTAACTGTGCATGATATTTAACCTATCTTTAAAATTAGGACAAAAGGAATTCTTTTTCTGAAATAGCACTACAATATTTTACTCAATTCTCACTTTCTATGGCATATAATTTCACTCCAAATATATGATTCATTAATTCAAATAGTTTTATTTTTAAGTATCTGAAGAACTGCTAAGTTTGCTTCTATTCATTTCCATAAAATAAAGATGTAATGAGATTATATAAATTTGTTTTCACTTTCTGTTGTCAGGGTCCAAGTTGAATTCTACATAAATGAAAACATGTGTAAAAAGAGATTAAAATTGTTTTTAAAAAAGAAATTATCTCTGGGGATAATTTATCCTAAAATACATCTCATTGCTTTATATTTTAAGGCCAGGATATGATCAATCTTTTAGTCACTCATTTATCAAACATAAGATAAAAGGTTTTTTCTATTTCCAAAGATTATTTCCAGACTCCAAAGACCATGATTTACTATCAGTAAGAGTACTCAACAGAAACATTACTTGAGTTCAAATATAAGCCCTGGAGCTCACCACAGAAGAACTAACTGGGCAGCTTACTTAAATTAGTAGTCAGAATCCCCTTCCTGGAAACTGAAGATTATAGTGTCTACTTCCCGGCACATACTGAAAGAATCTGGTAAAGAGGAACACGTGAAATAGTAGTTGTATGGTGCCTGATTAGACTTAAGGGATCAGTAGGTAAACATATTGAATTTATACTGTAGAAAACAAAGTTTGAAAATCACACATGTGAAATCTAAGAATGGACACAGTTTTGATGTACTGTCAAAGACCTCTTTCAATTAAAACAATTATCCTCTATGTATGTCTCTCTACCCCCAATAATCAAAGTATATCCCTGAAGGAGAAGACAAAGTTCAGTACAGACTAGAGCAAAACGCTGTCTTTTAGATGAGACAGAGGTACTAAACTCATGAATTTCCACAATAGCTGTGTTTGCTTACACAAAACCGACATTACAGCATGCATTGAGGAGGGATACTCAAGACCCTACCTGATCTGAGCTATTGACAGGTGGCCTGAAGAAAAGAGTCAATTTTGTTTATGAGTATGCTTCCTGGAAGGTTGACAGTGCTGAAGTAGATGACATACACCCATGTGTATATGGGAAGTACCAAATGGACACAGTGGCTTATAAAATGTGAAAGAAATAAAGGGAGAGAGAGAGAGAAAGAGAAAGAGAGAGAGAGAGAGAGAGAGAGAGAGAGAGAGAGCAGAAAGTCATGGAAGTTCATAGGTACAGCTTCCCTCTAAATAGTATGATTAACTAAAAAAGACCAGCATAATGACAACACCAGTTGACATGCCAATATGGCCAGGAGAAACTCCACATAGTCCTACTCCTAGATGTCAATGCCAACTGGGAGAAGGAGAATCAGTTTCTCTCAGGAATTAGATCGCACATAGGTTGTCCAATCCCGAGTGGGCAACCTTTTATACACTTATACACAAGAAAAAATAAGTGGATTCAATTTGTGTATGTAAACGATAATAATGAAATTATTCCTTTATTTGGGAGAAGGTACACATGAGGAGTTGGAGTAGGGGTTGACATGATGTAGATGCAGTGTCAAGTATGAAGTTTTCAAAAAATAAAAATATCAAACTTAAAAAAAAGAAGACCTGAGGTTGGGAGCAGAATGTGGGGTGGGCAGTGGTGACTAGGGAAGTGTTGAGAGGGAATAAATATTTTATAAAATTTATGAAATTATAAATAAATAACCTGAAATATGTGTGTGAATAAGTTTCATTCATTGCTTACAGTAGCATAGATATTTTATAACCAATCTCCAGTCCTCATTTTATTTAATGAAACATAATAATAACTTAAAGCAACTAATAATATTTCTGGGCACTATTCTAGCCACCGAAAGAAAAATAAAGAAAATGCTGCTTCTGTCGATTTAAAGGTTGATGGTTTATGTGTTTTCACATGTAGTCATGCATAACATTTTATGTGAATTTGAGAGATTTGAACTCAGGTGCACTCCATAAGAATTTAACATGCTTAAGTAGTTATTAAATTTATTTCTTTTCTTTTTCAACAATGAGGACTCATTATTTTATCTGGAAGTTAGTTTGTAGCTTCTCTTTGAGCTACACACACACACACCTACAGCAATCAGTGGGTAGCAAGATGTAAACATGTTCAACTGTGAAGATATGTATAAAGGTCATTTGAAAATCTGTCATTACCTAACTTGCCAGATAGTTCACATTTTCATATCCACATTTACCTAATTAAATGATAAAATAGAAAATATCTAAAATACTAATTAATGTCTTCTCAGTCACATCATTTTACTTTGACAAATGTAAGGAATAGGATACAGCTCATGTGCATTTTATTTTTTCTCAGTTTCAACTATAATATCTCTACCCTTTAAGTTAAATATATCTTTAATTCTGCTTCAAATAAAATTAATAAAGTTCCTGTGACAGGAAAAAGAGAAAAACAGAGCTATCATGCAAAATAACACTTTGGAGCTATTTTTTTTTCTATTTTGTAATGGGTATGAAGAATTATTCTAGGTCAGCCTGATTACTTAGCCTATCAGAAAAAAGAAAAATAGTTCGTCATTAATTATATTCATTAAATTATGCAAAATCTGAGACTGTTTTGCTAATAAACTAAAGTATAACTAGCTATGTAATTATATGGAAATCAATATGCCTTTGAGAATAGTCATTTATCATAAGAAAATTCATTCTATATTCAAATAGCATTTTATGAGTACCTTAAACTCTTGATAACAAAAATTTACTAAATCCTTAGATCATATAAACCTACCAGGCAAGAATTTAGAGAATACATTTCTGCCTGGCTTTCAATGCCATTGCCATGGACATGAGTAATATGTCATCGTCAACAATAATGGAGTAATTACAAAATCTAGGTTGCTGATCAGGTACTGTGCTTGTACACCACCTTTCTATGTACAACAGAAACTCTTCTATAGATTTTTGGTTTGAATTTAAACCTGATGAGATCAGGAAACTATGATTACTAAATGCCCTCAGCTCCTTCTCACTGTGAAAGTAATAAAATCATCAAACATGAATTCTCATGAAAAACAATAATATTAGAGGTTTTAACATCCTTTTTCAGTCACCCCCAGGAGCCACAGAAGAGAGAAGAGATCATACTGTTTGTTTCAGAGGGACATTGTTAAGAGTATTAAATTATGCTGTGTGGTAAAAGAACCCAGAACCTACCAAGTAAGAATTATTAATTATCATGATTTTTCTGTCAAATGCTGGGATATATATTCTGGATTGTATCAGTTTCTTCAAGACCATATTTATAAAAATTGTTTTGTTGTTCGTTTCTCAAGAGTACTTTTTAGTGGACAACTAAAATGCCCCATCAATTTCTCAGGAGAACAAAATAAATTTCCTTGAAATAAATATGTCTTGAGTTTTTTATTATTCCTTATATACATTGTAGAAGAAAAAAATTAACTCCACAAGGTTTGCTCTGATCTCTATATGAATGCAATAGTTATGTGCATCTGCACCCACATATGCATGTACACATATTCCACCACAAGATAAATAAGCAAATGTAATTTTTTCAAGACAGACTCTGGAACATTTTGTCTGAGATGTTACTTTTCATTATGTTGATTTGGATGGGTATATGGACAGCAATATGTGGTCATTTTCTTAAGGATATGAATTAAGCATAAGTAAACATTAAAGAGTAAAACAATTGCTAGAAGCTTGAGGAGTGGAAGACTATGACACTTATTTCAAAATACTTTTGAAATTTATGATACATCTCAATTTGTATGCAGAAAATAAAAGAAAATAAAAAACGAAAACACTACACTAACAACAAAAAGTTAGAGGACAGTGATCTCTAACGTCTATCAATATTTCTCCAGTTATTGCAGAGTATACGCAACTGTATGTTTATATTTCTATCAAAGTAATTTGAAAAGAACTGTTAAATAAAACTTCTAACACTTTTACTTAAAAATAATTTACTACTTTACTCTCCAAGAAGGAGTAAGAAAACTAAAAATTTCTGAGCTAAGAAAAGCCCCGGAATAACTGCCAAATGCAAATTTATAAGGTCATGCAACGGTCACTAATATTTATTCAAAAATATACTATGCTACATATGTCATATTACTATCCAAGTACAATGTGATATAATAATATTTCTGTGGTTTGCTCATACAGGCTTTTTCATTAACTACCCAGAAATGTTGTTACTCAGAAGTCCAAAATCTTTTCCATATTAACCTCTTCTAGCATTTATTTAAGCTTCAGTATTGAGGTTGAAATGGGATGTACCTCAGTGGTAGAGTGTTTGCTAGCATGTGTGAACCCCTTGGTTTGATACTCATCAGTTCTCATTCTCCCAATCAATCTCTCTCTCTCTCCTTCCCTCCTTCTCTCTCTGCCTCCCTCCCTCTCTCTGTCTTTCTCTCTCTCACACACACAAATACATAAAAGAATTATTATAATTATCAAATTTCACATTGATACTCATACTTCAGATTTTCACTTAGTAGGCACACATCCAGAAAATATTCTACATACCACTCATTGCTAAGTTACCTCTGTATTTGATATATACTACAGGCCATCCCACCTGAATTAAACTTTAATAGTATTTTTCATGGCCTTTTATCAAAGTATACATAAGAATCCGTAAAGAAAAATTGTATTTTAGCTATGAAAGTAATATGTGACTGTTGAAAATAAACCATATATAAAGGTATAATGTAAAAGGCAAATGTCTCAACAGGCCTGGTGACATATATCTATAATCCAAACTAGACTACAAAAAACACTTCCAAAAAAATTATTAAAAATTCTATGTATGGTCCCATACTGTCTAAGAGGTCTGTCAAGGACATGATATTGGTTCCTAAACCCAGCACTCAGTAGGCAGAGGCAGGTGGGTCTCTGTGAGTTCGAGGCCAGCCTGGTCTACAGAGCTATTTCCAGGACAGGCTCCAAAGCTACAGAGAAACCCTGTCTCCAAAAAACAAAAAAAAGACTACAATAACCCAGGCAGTGGTGATGCATGCCTTTAATCCCAGCACTCAAGAGTCAGAGACAAGCAGATCTCTGAGTTCAAGGTCAGCATGGTCTACAAAGCAAGTTCAAGGACAGCTACACAGAGAGACAAAGTTTTGGAAAACAAACCAAAAGAAAAAAAAAGTCAAGTTGTAAAGGCCTGGAAAACTTATCACCTAGGTACCTCGGAATATAGTTTATTACTAATGTTTGTGGCAATCTTGATATACAAGAAAACCTACTATATTCTTACATGTATAAAAGAATGACAAAAACAAAGGTTTAAAATACATAATAACAAATGGCTGTTGCTGGTTTATAACACTGCTATACTATTTCTAATTGTTATTATGCTGAAAACTGCTTATTAAAAGTTAACTGTAAAACAACATTAAGCAGGATTTTCAGGCGGTATTCTAAAAGAAGGCACTGCTAGCAGTGGAGACAATAAATGTTATACATGTTATTCACCTCAACAGCCTTCCACAAGAACAATACGTCACAGTGGTAGATATTGATATTAAATTGACCTTGTATAGGCCTAGCATAATGTGATTTTATATTTTTAGTTTTAACAAACACAAAAGTATAAAAAGAAAATAAATTAAAAATAGGTACACTAGTAAGTCTACATCTAGGTTTGTCTAAGTATACTGTGGGATATTCACAAAACAAAGGGACTAGCTAATGCCTTATTTCAATAATGAAATAATACATGATGATATATATATTTAGTGAAACTATTTCCATTATTTTGTACCTTTATTTCCAAAATAAATACTCTTATTAAGTAATGTCACTCCCCCAAATTTCTGTTGCTCCTCCTTAAGAGGGCAAGATTGTGCTTCCCTGCTCCTGAAAATCAGATGTAGCCCTCTGATGCATTTTGGCCAATTAAACTTGAACATCAGTGAAGGATGGTACTTCCTGACATAAGTATTAAGATGTCATCCAGTGTTTTCTACCTTTTGCTATATAGTGGAGCCTAAGATCCTATATGAGCATAATAAGAGCCAGAGAGGCTCAGTGACACATGATGGGCATGCTCCATTAGCAGAAAATAGCTCTGCCACTGAGATTTGAAAGTTAACATTGCAGTGTTTTCTAGGCCACTCTCATCCTCACTGACAGCACATTCGAAAGATTTAAATCTGCACATGTACATCTACTTCACTCACTGAAACACTTACAAAATATTCCTTTTGTGAATCGCTGGATCAACATGTAGATGTGATCACTGGATCAACAAGTAGGTGGCTTTTGTTTGGCTGCTCATTTGTATCATTCAGAGTTTTGTTTTCTAGCATACCAAATAGTGGTTCCATTGGGTTTAAATGCTGTGAGGGCTTGACTGTTACTTGTCTGGGAGAGCTTGTCCTGCATTGGAAGCACTGTTTTAGAGGCTGCAGAATCTCTAGCAGTTTGAGCCTATCTAGAGAAAGGGAGCTACTAGGTGAAGAGCAATATTGGCGGGAGGTATAACTTAGCTCTCTACCACCACCCAATCTCTCTGTTACTTGGTTTGGTACCAAGAAGCAAACAGCTGCTGCAAACTCCCAGATCCACAGATGAAGAAGCCCCAGCTGCCATGCCTTCCTTGCCATGATGACTTCTTTCCTCTCAAACTGTGACCCGAAATAAATTCATCTTCTCTTAACATGATTCTGTGAGGTATTTTATCACAGCAAGGAGAAAGTAACTAACGCACATGTTAAAGTACATTGAATTCTCCCAAGTCTATAAGATACACTTTATTCTTACACACTTTTACAGATAAGGAAAGTGAAACATATGGGGATTAAGCTGAAATCATTCCCAAGTGCCCACAGATAGTAAATGGCAGGGCCAGAACATGAACCCAGCTATGACTTTATGGGCAATGCTTTTAATTACTAAATATACTTCTCTTCCAAATTTCAGAAAAACAGCACATAAACATGGAAAGGAAACAGTAAACAGTAATAGCTATGAGGATCACAATTCAACAGAGAACTGTGTGAAGAAGTGGGAGCCACTTTATGTTGAAAAGTTGGAAAAAGCTTCATTGAGGAAGTAATGCTTAAGGTGAGACCTGAAAAACAAGAAAAAGTCAGGCGTGTAATAAGTCAAGGGTAGAATCATTATAGCCAAAGGAATTGAGTAGTAGAAAAATCCTAAAGTAGAAATGACTTGCTATATTCCAGAAATAAAAAGGGCAGTGTGGCTGCAGCACCCTATGCCAGAGGAATAGTAACAAGATCTCGGGCGGCAATGCCCTACTGAGGGTGAAGATTATATTTGATATTCCTGTTTGTGCACCTTCACAAATTTGCATAGGATAGAGCAGAGAATAAATCTCAAGGACTAGAATATCTGGGCCAAATATTGGAAGGTATCATGGAATTTTCCTCTAAAATGATGACAGGAAAGATGATACCAATGTAATGGAGAGCTTGTCTCCCTCCATCACACTAACATGAAGCATTCCAAATGATTGGCAATGTGTTAAGTTTTCTAAAAAAGGTATGACATGACTGCTGATTTAATCAGCATTTAAATAATTTTGTTTAATCTAAAATTGTGTGTACACACATGTATGTATTTATGTATGACATTTGTGTTTGGTTAGCTGTGAACTGTCTTTCAGAAGCAATACCATTTCGTAAATTGGAATCTTAATTTGATTACATTCATTTTCTGAAAAAAAACATTGTATGTTAAGGACATCAATCCCTGTCATATTTTCAATCTCTACTGTAGCTGATGATCCTTTTATCACAGAAACTTATAAAATTGAGTTGCTAATCTTTAATGAGTTCAAATACTTCTTTGATCATACACTAAATTCCCACGGGTATTAAGTCTATCTGCTGTGTCAGTAATCTATTTGTCTATTCCTAAAAGAGGATCAAATGATTTTAATTATTGTAATTTTAATGACGTTTAAATATATTACAGGACCATTCTCCCATCACTGCACTTTTGTTCCAGAGTTCTCCAGTATCTCTTCAAATGTTTATTCTTCAAAAAAAAAAAAAATAACAAGACTGGAGAGATGGCTTAGCTATTAAAGGATAAGGCTCACAATCAAATGAAATTTCACATCCTGTTGTCAGTCCCTAAAAGTAATCTTATAGAAATGTTATTGATATTGATTCTTTCTTACTGTTATAATAAATGGGATTTATATTTGCTAATGACTGCTTAGGTCATTATTTGTATGCACAAAGGTTATGCGTTTTACATCTATTCTTAAATATTCATACAATTTTACATATTTCTTTATGGTGTGTATATTTCTCTTATCACAGTGGAAAATACGCATTGTTCTCTCCCTTTCAGGAAAAGGGAAAAATGAGCCATACTGGTAACCCTGGTAGCTATAAATATCAAGATACTGCCTCTTCTATTAAAGGGAATTTTTAAGTGATTTTCTCACTATATATAACAAGCACATTTACTTTAGATAGACACATTTATATTATAAAGAAATAAGTACTTTTGTATCATATTAATATTTTTATTGAAAAACCATATAAAATTTATCATAGACCTTTTGCTGATATATGCTGAATTATTTCCTTTTTATTTCTGTGACATTTAAATAGTCTAAATAGAATACATTTACCAGGTTTGATTTATATACAACACCTATCATATCCCATGAAGAACCCAAACATACCATTACATAACATTTAAAACACATTTTTCTTTGGAATAGTATGTTCTCATTACACCAAATTACACATATGTATTGGCAAAAGTAGCTATGGTTCTTTTACTTAGTCACATAAATGCCAACATCTTCTTTGATGATGAAAAGGGAAGTAGAATAGAAGATCAGAAAACTCTACAATGTACCACTGAAATCAACACTTTATAAAAACTGAAACAAAATGCCTCATACGATAATTATAAATGCATGTAAATGTATCACCTTAGGTATGGTATAATGAGTTAGCATTATACAATATGTTACTTCAAATTATGTATCATGACAATGTATACTGTAGTTTTCCAAAGGGGAAAGAAGGCTATAGCATAGAAAAATTCACACCATTACCAATCAAACATCTCCTCTACCCATATATAACAAATATCACCTGAATGCTTGCTTCCAAACAAGCATTCTTTCCCCTGAATCCCTCCAGATCTTTTGAGGTGTACTTTTTATTTTAACTTTACAAGTTCTATTAACGTGGACTATGGTTTAATAGAATATAACAGATACAACAATCTTCCTTTGAAATAGCATCTTAAATTCTATCAATTGCTATTCACAATATCGTATACAAGCTCATTTTCTCACTCTAAATGCTCATCTCTTTCTCCCTTACTCTACAATAACATATTAAAGTGTTTTCAAAGGAATTACACAACTCAAAAAAGCTGAAGAGGAAGCTCAATCCAGAAAGTGCTTGCTCTGCAAACATAAGAACCTGTATTGGCTCTCCAGGTCATACAAAAAAGTCGTATGTGGTGGTGTCTACTTGTAATCTCAGTACTGGGAAATAATAGACAGGAAGATCTCTGGGGCTCACTGGCCAGTCAGCCTAACCTAATCAATGAGTTCCAGGCCAGGGGGGGAGGGAAGGAGGGAAGGAGGGAGGGAGGGAGGGAGGGAGGAAGGGACGGAGGGAGATTGATTTTAAAAAGAAAAAAAGAAGATGAACTGACTATTCTAAAGAAAGAGCAACACCCAATATTTATCTGGATCCCACATAAATTACTCACATGTACACATGTGCATAAACATATGTACTGACACAAGTACACAGAGAAACATACACATTAAATAAGATTACTATATAGCTACTACAATTTAAACTACTATAGGTATGGATTAAAACTATGAGAATATCCATTAATTAATACAGATTAGCTGCTACCACACTTTCTTTCCTGGAAATGTTCTGTTTTAATATTTCACTTTCTATTTTTATGCAAATATTGATGCAAGAAAATTAGTTCCCAAATGTACTTCTAAAATTGTGGCTTAATAAAAATACATGTTTCATATATCATTTATAACTATTCTTTTTCAAACATTTAATCATTTCCCCCCATGAAATCCAAACACTAACTTTTTCATTCAAAAATTTGTGTTACTCTACTTTCCACTATACAGGCTCTATGGACAAGATACTTTCCCATCTTTCATTTAGAGAAGAGTCATGTTGGAATAAATGATGTATTCCAGCTCTATTATGCTGTCACATCATGCATGAGCCTTACCATCTCAGTCAATATAAGCCAGTGATTACTCAACCTGTGGGTTATGACCCCTTTAGGGTCAAAAGACCCTATCACAGGGGTCGCTAACTCTATCAGGAAATACAGATATACAATCCATAATAGGAGCAAAATTACAGCTATAAGGTAGCAACGAAATAATTTTATGGTTGGGGAGGTTACCACAACCTGAGTAACTGTATTAAAGGGTCACAGCATTAGGAAGGTTGAGAACCCCTGGTTTAAGCCAATCTCTTCAAGTGAGACAAATTGAATGAATGAGAGAGCAAGAGAAAATGGTCAATTTATATGGAAGAACACAGACTGACTCTGTCCTAAATGGCAGTTACTTAGTACTAGCTAACTTATATTAACATGTGCCCTTCTATACTATAATCAGTATTTCATTTTTTATTATTAAGTGGTTTATTTTTTAATTAGCTGTGTTCATCAGTACTCTACTGTTGCATCAAATACCTGAGATAAAAAGAATGAAGGAAGGAGGGGAAGGTGGGAGGAAGACTAAAAGAAGGGAGAGGGACAGAGAAAGAAAAGTATATTTTAAGGAAGGAACTATCATTTTGGCTCAGGTACCAGATGATTCAGTCCCTAGTCATTTGGCTTTATTGCTTTTGGGAACTGGGCAAGAGCAAAGAACACTATTATGTTGTAAATTTGATGAAAAGAAGGTGCTCAACTTGTTTTTTAGGAAGCTGAAAGAAAGACCCCTAAAGTCAGTCAAGAATCTATTTTCAACCTGGTTCTACCTCAAACTTTCCATCATCTTCCAATAATGTCATATATACTGAATCAATAAATATTAATCAGTCCCTTTAGGAACCAATCATTTCTCAAAAGCTCATTAGCTGCCAACCACATCCCCAATACATGAGTGTATAGGGACCATTCCATATTGATACCATACCAGTAGCATTAACCATTTTAACAATAACATTTTGCATTTACTTTGCTGCAAGTGAATATGAGTTACAAAAAATGCAAATAAAAATCAATCATAAAGATGACATGATGAAACCCATGATTATGTAGTCTAAGCTAAAACATTATCAAAATATAATGATATCAGAAGAGGATTTCATCGGCCAGCTGTATTCACGCCACCACTTGTGAGGAAGAGGCAAGTGGATCTCTGTGAGTTCAAGGCCAGCCTCATCTACACAGTGAATTTCAGGGCAAGTGGGGCTATCTAGAGAGACACTGTCTCAAAAACAAAGAAACAAAAAAAAAAACGATTTTATATATAAACCTTCTATGAATATATGTATGTTTGTGCACATACACAGTAAGTGGTATAAATAAGACTAACCTTTATAAAAGGCATCTTTAGCAGTGAGGCCAGGTGCTACTACTCCTAGCAATGAGAAAAGAATGGAATACTGAAAGCATTTTTGGAAGATGCTTCTCCAGTTGAGTTTTAGGACAGTAAAGGTAAACAAGGAATTACTAGAGAGCAGCTGATACACAATGGAGAACAGCCAAGCGGAAAAGAGAGCAAAGGAAAGCAATGAAACGATTTCCAGTGGTAGCTCAAGGTTCTTTAAGAGTAATTGGTGGTGCTAGTAACAGTAATCAGGACCACTGAGTTTTAAGGCTACTATGAGAAACAGAAAAGGGAAATAAAGAAAATGTTCAGGGCTCACATTAGAAACATTAAGTATAAGATGCCATTGGTAGCTTAAAGTAATAATGATTAAAGCATAAAAATACAAAAAAATTCCTTATGTAATAAGCAAAGAAAATAAAAGAATTTAATCTAAGAAATTATTTCTGTGGATCATTGACAGATGTAGCAACACATAACTCTTCCTTTTAGTTTTGCGATTTTAGTATAAATAATTTACCTAGATAAAAACCTTATAACTCCTATGAAGATATATGTTAAATCATTTATAACTGTATTTTTAAGAAAAATAGTAAAACGTAAGGAAAGTCAAGGTAGACATCTAATAACATAAACTTTTGAGATGTTTGAAATGAAACTATTATCTGACTTGCAAGAAACTAGAATATATTTACTACTAGTGGAAGAAGGTAAAGTTTACTGTCGTTACATATAAGAAACACTTTCCAAACTAGTAAATACCCCTCATTAAGATAGGCACCTAAGCAATGCAATTGTGTTAGTCGGTATTCAGCAGCTGTTTGTAAAATGTGGAACCCATTCATTTTAAAGCTTTCCATAAATAGAGGATAAAATCATACGGTTCAAGGACTCAATTCCTCACAAGCGCAAATCAACTTGCGTTTTTTTTTTTTCTGAATCACTCATGAGATGTATTTTTTTGAGGAAAATCAAAAGCAAGGGAGAAACATCTCAAAGAACATCTGTAAGTAAATTAATCTAGTGTACTGGTTCTTTATAACTACGTATGATGTTATCATCTCTTCCTGACTACATTAGCCAAAGATAGCACCAAGAAGCATTTATTTGTTTGTTTCTGAAGCACTATTGCCATGAATTTGGACAATGGGAGTAGTATTTGTAATAAAAAGAGCAGATGGGAAGATGTTACAAGACTTGTTTCTGTCTTGGTCTTCACATCTGTACCACAGCATCTCATTTCCAAACAGTTGATCATTTAAGCACATACAATCTCCCCAACGTGTGCTCTTCTACTTTCAGTGTCTGGTGCTCAGTTAAATTTCATCTGTTTGCAATATTTACCCTTAGAAGGCATTGCACTTAGTCTACTAAAAAAGGAACAAAATCTGCCCTAAAACTATTTCTAAATAATAATTCCCCTTTAGTTGACAATCCTTATAGATTCCCTAGAAACAAGATTCCACATTTGAAGTTGAAATAAATTACTAATATGATGCTCCACCTTAAAATTTAAGACTAGGCATGATGAAAACAATAAGACTGTGAGATGGAAAATATCAAGGAATACAGGCAGATTCCTATTGTCCCTTCAAGTCAAGAGGATATAAAACATTTAACAAACTTATATTGTTTATATCTAAAAGAACAATTAATGGTTCCTTCACCCTTTACCGCTACAGCTAAAAAACATAAAATATATTTCTTACTTTGTGAATAAAATGGAATTTAAATAATAGCTTCTTTGGCAAAATAAGACAGAAATGGAGAATTTCTTAAGTTCATAATTGCTATACCATAAACATTGTGAGAAAATAAAGATAATACAATCTACCTATTTTTATCATTTTTCCTCTTGTTTCATTTTAAATCTAATACATGTTCATTAAGGGAAACTTAGAAAATATAATTGACACAAAGGACAAAAATAAAAATCTGGAGAAAACTTCCATTACTATTTATCACATAATCTATTCTTTAGCCATGTACAAAATATTTTGAATATTTTAAAATTGATTTCATACTACATGCATTTTCTCTTTAATGTGTTCTGTTTAATATGTAATAAAGGAGGCTGAATAGCTGTCTCGGCAAAGAGCACTTGTTGTTCTTGCACAGGACCTGGGTTCAATTTCCAGCACCCAGATGACAGTTCACAACTGTCCATAACAATGTATAGACATAATAGGAGCAAAACACTCAGATACATAAAATAAGTCTAAATCATTTAATATGTGATAAAGTATTCCATACAATTAAATACATAGAATATTTTCAATTATCATGTGGTGACTTAACTCCTTAATATTAGGCATTTAAAATCTAGATTTTTTTTAAATGAGAGAAATGCAACACTAAATATCCATAGCTATTATTTTTGCACATTTCATTCTTTAGGAGATTTTTTTAGAAAGAGAATTTGGGGTGTCATTATAAACATTTTCATGCTATTTATTTTCCTGCACGAATTTTCTGTCAAGAAATGGACTATCTCACAAACTATTTTTTCTTTCAGTTATATAACAACACTCATACACAAAGGTATTCTTTGTCGCCAATTTTTTGAATTTTTCTCCAAATTCACCACGTTCTTCAATGATGCATATTATGCACTAGTTTTATAAAGGGTCCTAATTCGTGTAGACTAAGAATAAGAGTTGTATCTTCTTTCATAGCTTCTATTTTTATTTTTTTCCTTTTGAAAAGACTTTTCTAGACTCAAAACCAAATAGCAATTACCTATATTTCTCTTTAGCGTGTGTGCAATTTTACCTTCACACCTACCCTCTTAGTAACGCTGACAAGTAAAGAGAAAGGTAGGATAAAGTGAATCTATTTCTATTTTTCCAAAGACTTTCTTAATTTTCTAGCAATGAGTTGTTCGTTTAAAATATCTCTAATGATTTCATAGTTAGCAGAATGCAAAGTCTCTCAGGATCTCTTCCTCTAACGTGTTAATTCCCACAGGTATTCAACCAGCATGTTTAGATACTTATCTCTCTGACAATAAATTTTACAGTGTATGCTCAAAGGCATCAAAACTACTCTTGAATTAGCAACCTTGAATTAATCAAACAGTTCCGGGAACAATTTCTAGGCTCTACTTCCTTTTAACCATATGCAAACAGGAAGGTACTTGGAAGTTAGGTAGAGAAAAGCACATGATTCAGAAAATCAGATCTAATATTCTTCAGTTTTGATTGCTGTCATTATATGAGTGTTATATTTACATAACTGACACAAATGTACAATATAGAATAACATTTAAAATGAATTGGATGGACTCTTATAGGCAGAAAATGTCTCAGACTCCCATCTTTTATAATTTTTTTGTGTATCGACACAGAGACCCACTATGTAGACCTGGCTGGCCTGGAACTCTCTCTGTAGACCAGGCTGACATTCAACTCAGAGATCCACCAGGCTCTGACTCTCAGTGCTAGGATTAAAGGTATGTGCCACCATGCCCCTCTCCTTCAGAAAACTTAACTGTATTCTATAATCTATATGCAATCTAACATAGAGTAGTATAGAAACTTTCACAGACAAGATAATGAACTCACAACCTGGTGTTATATGTCTTGATGTTTAAAGGGAGCCAAAACAATGTCATTTGACAGAAAAAACTAAAGCAGACAAGCAAATTTTTGCCTTTTCTGAGTCTTGTGTTCGGGAGACTTACTTGTGTGTATATAGAGCTTTGGAAAGAATTCAAAGTATCTTTACATGTTTTTAAAGTGAAAAACATTTTAAGAGTAAAAAGTCAGACCCAGTACAAGTTTTACTAACAGAAAATTGGTCAGTTACATCCAAACTCTCATTTTCAAGGACTACAAAAGCTAGGTAGAGAGACACAAAGTCTTACAATGATGGAAAGATGAGTGACACTAGGTTTAATATTGAAAAGTTACATTTCAGCCATGCAGAAATTTGAAAGAATTCATTATTAAAAATTAAGTGTTCAGGGGCTGGAGAGATGGCTCAGTAGTTAAGAGCATTGCCTGCTCTTCCAGAGGTCTTGAGTTCAATTCCCAGCAACCACATGGTGGCTCACAACCATCTGTAATGAAGTCTGGCGCCCTCTTCTGGCCTGTAGGTGTACATGAAGACAGAATATTGCATACACAATAAATAAATAAATAATTTAAAAAAAATAAAAAATAAAAAAATAAATAAATAAAAATTAAGTGTTCATACATTCCTTTCCGTGTTTCTACTATAATCTCAATCTTCAATAATTATTCCCCATTATTCATATTTGTACTTTCCAGTTTCAGTTAAACACGTTCAACAGCACTGTGAAAATGCGAAATGGTAAAATCATACCAATATCAATTTGTGTATTTTGGACCACCTGTATTGTAGTAGATTTTTGAAGTTCTTCTATTTTACTATTAGTTCTTCTTAATCTCTTACTGAGAGTAATTTATAACGCAAAGTTTGTCAGAGGCATGTATGCATTGGAAGCACAGAAAATATCTAAATGTTCAGTTTCCATGGTGCCAGGGATCCGCTGGAGAGATTATTGACTACACCCACTGTGGAAAATGAACTATGGGACTTCAAATACATGAAATGCTTGACTCCGTAGCAGTGAGAAATAGATGTGATCATCATTCCTGCATATAACAGTAAATTATAAAGTTTGAGGCTCTTTTCTGCACAGGGTCCCTTGTCGTGAAGTCTGTCACAAAGCGCTCTGCATTCATGCATGTGAGGACATGAGACACTAAGATGGAGACTCATGCAAATGAACAGTTCGACTGTTTCACAAGCAGAAAAAGAGCAAAGGAGAAAACAATCTAATATCCTAAAATAAAAGGCTGAAACAAGAGTTAGCTATGCTCTCTACTAAGGGAATATGCACTGTCTGCATTCCCTTCTGGTTTATTATCAGAGTGCCAGTGCTCAGGAATGGCTACTCAGGAAGCAATATACAACACTTTTAGCTCAATTTACATTTGTAAAGAGCCCATCCAGTCTTGGCTTCTGATCCACTGTGTGATCCTTATCATAAGACCCACAAACTGGCTTTCTTCCTGTTTTGTCATCATGTTAATGCCTTTCTAATGTTAAGGCCTTTTTAAATTTCAACTTTCCTCTTAGCCTGAAAGAGATTTCCTGTTCACGTGGCTAATCACATTCTTCTGACAACAGGCTTCTCTAAATGCCAACTTTTTCCATTCAGTACCTGGTTTTGCCAGAAGCATTTTTACACAGAACCAGGTATACAGGTATATATAATGGGCATGTAAATCAAATATATACTGATAATATTACTGCTAGTAAAATAGAAAAATTAGGTAAAACAACAATATAAAACCCAGAAATAAACTTTCTCACATACATTCAACTAATATTCTACAAAAATAGAATAATACAAAATGAAGAAAGAAGAACCTCTTCCTTAAATAGGTACACATAATAGAAAATTATTCAGCCATATAAGAGAAAACCCTGTTATATGCTATAGCAAAGATAAATGAGAGAATATTATGGTAACTGAAATTAGCTGACAGACAAATGCTATAGTATACCATTTACAGGATGTACCAGAATGAGTTAAAATATTAATCAAAGCAGAAAGTAGATTTCTGTGTGCTAGATGCTGAGGTAAACAATAAGGAGTTTATTTTCAGTGATTGAATTCAGTTATGCTACATGAAAAGTCTCTGGAAATATGCTGTATAGCAATGTGTCTATAGTAACCAGATTTCTGTTGTATACTTACAATGTTATGAAAAATGTAGATCACATAATATGAGTTTGGAGCACAATATTCACATGCTAACCATATTAGAAAGAACAAATACAGATTCATTCTTACTTCGAAATAGGCAAGTTATTTACTTTGGAAGAAGGAAGCTTCTCTTCCAGTTATTACTGAGAAGAAAAACAGTCTCTAGAAAAGTTAGAATAATGAGATATTTTCTCCATTAAATACTTAGTGATGCAGTATGTATGCTAAGTTATCATAGGATATAGGAAAAAATGTGGGTAAATGTACGAAACTGCTTTTAATTTACTATTTTATATGTCAACTAATGAACTAATACATGAGCAGGGATTCTGAAGGTGTATTTACCTTACATGTTTTGTCTGCAGGTATGGCTAAACACATTGTGCATGCAATGCCTGCAGATGTCAGAGGAGATGTCCAATCACAATGTGAGTATTGGAAAGCAAAAAAGGTCCTCAAATGCTCTTAACCACTGAGCCATCTCTCCAGCCCATCAAAAACTATTCTTAATATCTATCCCAAGAACATCGTAAAAACATAGTAATATCCATGGCAGTACAAGAAGAATTTTTGAGTTGAGAAAGAGGTAAAAATAAAATACATGGCACAGTGCAATTTAAAATAGTAATGGATAGATTATACTTTAAGAGAAAACAGGAGAAATGCTGAGGCAAGTTGCAGGTGGAATTCTTTATACATTATACTGTCTAATCATATAATCCAAAGACAATGATGATTTTAGTACATTAATTCCTATTGAAGTTGCTTTTTTACCATAATATTTCAATTATATGTTTAAATTCCTGGCAGTAGTAGTTGGAAAACAATTACAGTACTGCTTTTAGTTCAAGATATCTTTTATTGACTAAATGAATTAATAAAAATGTTTAGGGTAATCCAGGTGTGATGGCACACACCTTTAATCCTAGCACTTAGGAGGCAGAGGGAGGTGGATCTCTGAGTTTGAGGCCATCCTGGTCTACAGAGCGAGTTCCAGGACAAGCTCCAAAGCTACACAGAGAAATCCTGTCTCAAAAAAAGCAAAAATAATGTTTAGGTGGGAAAATGTTCACACCAAGAATAATCAATACCCTCTTGAATGAACAACTAAGCAGTACCATGTTATGTGAACTACAACACATGATTTTAATGTAAACACTGAAGAAAGAGTCAAATCAGCCATGCAGATATATTCAAAATAGGAGAAAAATGAGCACAAATTTTACTTCTAGTAGGAGATCATCTATCACTGCAAGTTTAGAATAATTATTAGGTTATGGGGGGGATGTGGCTAGTGCTACAACGTATAGGTGCAATTTGGGTTTTTTGATCATTTTGTTATTTGATTATCAAATTTGTTATTCCTAATTCACACCCTCTTGAGTTCAATTAATAATAGGTGTGACTTTGTGTCTATTTACTGAAAACGTATTAAATTAACGCGGGGAAAAATTACTCAGTGGCACATTTATTAAAGTACCTTCAAACCAGCATGGTAGATAATACTGAATGTCATAAAAGTATTCTTCAAAATTAAGAAAATGCTCATTAAAAATCAATTTATTCTCTGGTATATGATTAGTGATTTTTAGATTGCATTAAAAGTCAAAATTAAATAATTCTCATACATTTTTATGATTTACATAGACTTTGTACATATGTGTGTGTGAGAGAGAGTGAATTATATGTACGTATGTGCACGCATGGAAAGATAGAGTGAGACATATTTTACCAATGTATGTGTATATGAAGAGTTAACCTTAGTGTCATTTCCTTAACTTTAAATTTTTTTGGACACTGGGTCTCTGACTGAACCTGAGGCCGCCATTTAGACTCATTAAAGTAGTTAAACAGTGACATCCTAGTATCTATTATCAGTTCCCACACCCCAGCCCTGGAGTTAAAGACATATGCAAGCACACCTTGTTTTTGCATGTGTACTGGAGGTCTTAATGCCTGTGCAGCAAGCACTGAACCAGAAAGCCATCTCTATCTCAAAACTGTTTTTTTTAATCTGTATCACACCAAAGTTCATTTGACAATAGAGAAATCTACATATCTGAGCTATGGTAGTTACCTCCATAACATTTCCTGATATACTGCAAAGAAGGGTAATAATGACGTTAAATTCCCTGGTAATAATCACAGCAACTAGGCAAAATTATGTGATGTAAAATACCAAGTATATTTTAGAACACCTAACTATACTCTAGCTATAGTTGTAACAGCTTTTACATGCATTTAAGTGGGGATAGATAAAAAATACATATAGTCATGCATTCCCATTTATGTGCACACATAAATATATACATTTATGTATATATGTACACATATTTATATTTATGCACAAAAATCACAGGTAAGTGCTATAGCCAAAAATTAAGGAAGATAGGAAGTGTTGTGGGGGGAGATTGTAATTTCCAAAGGGATGATTTGAGGTAGGCTTCATTTCAGCAAAGCTGAGAGAAACAAAGAAGGGACTATAGAAAAGAGGTATCCTATATAGGATTTGGTCTGGTTACACTCATTCTTCATTCCTGATGGGACTCTGTGTCCAAACTACTCAGCAGATGAATACTAAAGCTAAACACGGTAGATTAACATTTTAATCCTTTAGTATTATGAGGGACAATGATGGGAAGAAACAGTCCACTCTGGAGAAGTGCTCTTCCTAGTCTTTGGTCTGGCTGTCAGCTTCAACATGCTGCCACAGGCATTCAGAACAGAACACTGCTACTATGTTGCCATCTCTCATGCAATCTGACTGAGACTGAAACATTCTCATCACCTCAACATGAATCCAGTTCTTGTTGAGTACCTACCTTCAAATGTATAAATCAAATGGGAGAGAATATGAGAATGTTTATCGTAAAATTCTAGGCAAAGCACTGCATATGTTTTGTAATAGTGGCTATTTGGAAATATTTCTCCTAATGTTATTTATTATCTGTTGAGTGGAATAATGGTGGCTATTCTGGTTATGTAAAAAGGAAGGCAGATGAGATCTTAGTGTAGCCTTAAAATCACACAGTATAGGAAATTATCTTTTCCAATTATGTGGAATCTGCCCTTGGGCTGACTTTCCCCACTATTCACCAGCAGTATGATTAAGACAAACAGAAAGCTTAGAAGAGAAATTTGAATAGACAGCTCTATGTTTCATTGCTGTTATCTGCCACTGAAATAAATAAACGCAGGTGTGATTTTAGAGGATAGTTGGTGATAGTTTTCTTAAGAAAGTTAATATTACTAATTTCTGCGACAATATTCAGAGTATTAATATCCATTTGTGGAATTTCCCATTTACATATATATTATTTTGCCAGTAATTTTTAGTATAATAAGCTACCAGTGAGATTCAAGTTAGAACATCAGAATTTTAATTTAGAAAATTAAAGAATGGAAATTATGTTTCATTGATTCTAACTACAGATGACCCTAATGTTATTCTCTGTCAAAGCTGACATCCCACGTGTAATTTGTGTACATAAATATATGTATATGCTCTTCTATACATGAATTTATGTATATGCACATGGACTGATGAATAAATGTTTTTTAGATCTTCTCCCACTTAAATCTATATACAATCTATTAAAACCACACCTAGAACACAGTAAGTGCCAAAGATATACTTACAATTTTGCCTAATTACCATGATTATAACCAGGGAATTTACCTTAGTGTGATGCAATTTCTAGGTTGCATATCCATGAATATTAAGGAATTTCAGTGGCACTCCAACTCCATATGAGATAATGGATTCTACATTTGAAAATAACATTCATACAAGGTAGATGTTTTTCTCAAAAGATTTAAGCTAAGAACTTATAAATGCATGACTCAAAAAATATGATTTTATTATTATCCAAAGCAATTACTTTTTGAAGATAATGATTACTTATTTATGTTGGATTAGTCAGCATATTTTTATAACTTTATTTTTTTGAAAACTATAAAGACATGAATAATGCTCATTATTAAACTAGAATGATCTACTGGTACAGTTTACTATTCTAGAATTACTTGCCTAACTACCCAAAATTATAACTGTGAAATGATTTATAATATTAAAATTCACAGTATTTCATACTTAAAATATAACAATTCCGGAAACAGAGGCAGAGACCCACATCAGAGCACTGACTGAGCTCTCAAAGTCCAGTTGAAGAGTAGAAAGAATGAGAATATGAGCAAAGAAGTCAAGACCATGAAGGGTTCATCCACTGAAACAGTCTATCTGAGCTAATAGGAGCACAACAACTCCAGCCGGACTGTTGCAGGAGCTCCTATCGCTCCTTCAGTCATTAGCCGCTGAGATACCAGCCCATGGTCTCTCAGGGGCTATTGGCTGAAGGAGCTGAAGGAGCTCCCGCAACACCGGACTGAGAAGGAACAAGCATAGAACCAAATTAGTTCCTCTGAATGTGGTTGACAGTTGCATGGCTGGGGCAGACTGAGGGACCACTAGCAGTGGCACCAGGATGTATCCCTACTGCATGTACTGGCTTTTTGGGATCCTATTCTCTTTGGATGTATACCTTGCTCAGCCTAGAATAGTAGGGAGGGCCTTGGACCTTCCACAAAGCAATGTGTCTTACCCTCTCTGAGGATTAAATGGGGGTGGGGTGGGAGGGTGTGTGGAGGGAATGGAAGGAGGGGAAGGAGTGGGAACTTGGATTGGTATTTTTAAAAAATCTAAAAAAATTTAAAAAAATGGAAAAATATAACAATTCCTTCCCTAAAAAGAGACATATAAAATGTGAAGCTTTTACTTACCTTTAATTTAACCAATGGAAAGAAATTATTATATTATTTGCTAATTATCAGTACTTAATAGAACACTTCTATATTCTACTTGCTACATGGTGAAACTCAGAGGTTGGGACTTTTGTCTGGTCAAGTGGTGTGGGTAACGGAAATTATTAAGATTCTTATAAATTGCATTTTAGATATTTTAACTTGATTAGACACAGTTGTCAACATGATGAGACTGCAAAGATAGTTAAAAGTCTAAAGCTATAAATGTTGGTGCACACACATAAAGTTCATAATATGAACGCATCAGGGCAAGGGAGAAAATTTATCTTCTAGACAAAATCTTCAAGAATCAGGCAAAATTACTGGGGCAAGATGATGTGATTATTAGAAACCGGAGAATATTAATAGAAAGTAAGTAATATCAAAAAGTGTGACATAGATATTTGAGAAAAGACCTTTTGGGTTTGGACTCTAAAATAAAGGTCAAAAACAATATTTAAAATAGCCATTAAAATAGGATTATGCAGAATTTATGCTATCTAGAATGCACATAGTCTCCTTTGCTCACTTTGACTACACCAATGGTACTATTAGACATGTGTTAACAATAAAATCTGCTCACTCTAGAAATCATATATACTATGCAAATTTTTTTTTTTTTTTGTTTTTCAAGACAGGGTTTCTCTGTGGCTTTGGAGCCTGTCCTGGAACTAGCTCTTGTAGACCAGGCTGGTCTCGAACTCACAGAGATCCGCCTGCCTCTGCCTCCCGAGTGCTGGGATTAAAGGCGTGCGCCACCACCGCCCGGCTACTATGCAAATTTTTAAGACACTGAAGTCTACCATATAATATTGTCTATACATTGTCTATACCTTTGTGACCAAATATGCATTAATTTGGTATTACTAATGATATGATTTTAAAATGAAAGCAACATTATATGCTAACTTAATTAGTAAGGAAAATATCTTGGGGAAACACTATTGGTACAAGCAATGATAAACTTTTTTTTGGTGGAGCATTCAATTAATCTACCTTTTAGAATAGTTTTCAGCATTCCTACTTAAATTGAACTCAAGCATGCCTGATGATACATCAATAAGACATGTCAAATAGAAATGCACATCGATGTATGAAAGAACAAATGTTATGAAGCTGGAGAAATAGTTTAGCTATGAAGAGCACTTGCAGCAACCACATGACAGCTCACAACTATGTTTACCTCAAGTTCCATGGGATTTAAAACTTTCCTCTGACCTCTGTGGGTATCACATACACATGTGGTACAGAGACATCAATGCAGACAAGACACCCATGCACATAAAATAAAGTTACTAAAATAACAAAGATGATGATAATGATAAATGTATAAGTTTTCAGGGAAAAAGGGAAAACCCACTGCCTTCCTGTATCTGAATCGATATGTTGACTATGATATAGTCATACAATGGAATCTTACACTATTCATTTCTATACTATCTACAGCAGTCAACTTGAATGTTTGTGGCAGGGACCAAATATTCCACAGAGCCTACAATATTTAGCATCCATCCTTTTCTAAAAAAATGGCCAACTTCAGGTATAGACCAGTAATTAAAAAAAACAACTTACAATTACATTAAACACAGTAAAAGCCGTCACAAATCCATGAGAGCAGATGTTCTTAATATTAAATTTAAAACAGCTGAAAATAGAGTACTGTAAAGCAAATTACGGGTTGTGTTTGAGTAGGTCAAAAAAACTGAGAAGTGATTTCCATCTTCATTCCTTAAACTGAGTGTTCATTACACAGACATAGACACTTTGGAATAACTCATGGAGCTATAGATTTATGATGGGTTTAATTTCTATATCTTTCATCAGTAAATGAGTTCTTAAAATACTTAGGATTATTAGAATTAGTTGTCCTTATAGTAGAGGATGGGAAGAGTGAGTTTTTTCAGCATATGTACTTCTGTAAAGCTTTTTTTCCCCCAGCTTTTTAAACAAGCCTACTATTTTGGAAATACAAAAACAAAGCTATAAAATAGTACATCATTAAATACAAAAATCTTCATTGATAATCTTTCTATGTTTTTGACAGTATTCTAATAAATTTAGGGTACTTAAGTGGCAATCAACTTTTCTAAGTATTTAGGGACAACAATACAAAATCCAGTGTATTTACGCTTTATATGTTATCTAAAAAGTCTAATAATCTGGCGAAATTCTCTTGCTTTCTTCCTCCCATTTTGAAAATACAGTCTTAATTATCTTTGTCAGACTATAGCTGTTCTACATCCACTATCTTTAGTACTATAGTGCGTGAACATGATGGTCTTAACCATCCCCTTGAGCTAATTCTCCTCCTTCTCAATGAGATAAAAGACTTCAGGAATTGAAAATGACATTAAAAAATGGTGTTGGCATCTAGCAATTGTTGCTTAAAATAAAGATTAAAGAAAGAAGTGTTTCTGCACATTTTAACTATGGCTTGCTGTAGCAAAATTCTTTTGTGTGATCTCTAATACAACTCCCTAGAGTGCCTCCTTACAACTTAACAATGTTGCTGAGGTTTTGACAAAGAGCCCATCTCCCTATTGAGGGGGCATTACAGGATAATAGCTGTCTAAGCTATATAATTCAATGGTATATATATATATTTAGTATTAAGATATCTGTTAATCAGTTTTTAAAGCTATGATGTTCAAAACTCAGAACAATACGTAAAACATTCCTTGACCAAAGGGAATGACTAATCTTCTGTATGGCTTTGATAAGTTACAAGAAATAGGTTTATCTCAGAAGACTGGTTATGATTAATATGCAGTTCGTAAAGCTCCTTAGCTCTCTAGGGTCTCTCTCTAACTGAATCTAATAAAGATAGGTCACGCATTTTTCATATTCCTTTTTCACCCATGACAGATCTCTAATAGGATTTATATGCATTTGATATTAATTGTATCAGGGACTGCACCAACTGCAATAATCCTTCATTTCTTTGCCTTTTTAAAGCTATACATAAATTACAAAAGTTTCCACTTTTGTTTGACTGCAGCTCTTTCCAACGATCAACCGTATTAATGATAGAGAGGTAGAGAAAGATGAAGAACAACCTTACCTAGTTCACTGAAAGGCCAAATTATATGAAAGGCTATAAACCCAGCTTTGAGAGCTGTTTAGCGACCCTCTCCCTTGTGGCAGAAGAGCTCAAGTATATAAGAGCAGTGAAAGCCTGGCACTCTGAATTGGCGAGGAAAGGAAATGCTTTTAATAACCATCTCACAGAGGAGCACTGACAGCAACCTGATGAAGTATTGCTTTTCTAACCATCTACAGAGACAACACAGGAAATGTAAAGATGAGACAGTGCTACCTAGAATGAAAAACTGAGTGTCCTGGGGACTCAACCTAAAAGAGTGCTTAATTTTAGCTGTGAACTCAAAAGAGCGTTCACTTATTTCTTGGAGAAAAGAAATGTATCTTGTGAGACTATTCAAATTAAAATTGCAGTTAAGAGACATGGACAATTATACTTTCATATTCTTTACTCCCCACTATGACATAAAGAGTAAAAATTTTCATTCTGCAAAGAGGATAGCAAGGGATTTGAGAAACTAATAAAATGTTGCTTTACACGCTATCAAAACACTTCGCTATGAGTGAAGAAAATCCAGTGGAGAAAAAATGTAGGTCACAATTGTAATGATCTTTTTACTTCAAAGAGACTACATACAAATTCAGCATATAAATGTCTCTCATACATACAGACATTATTTAAACACATGCAGAGGAGGAACTGGTTAATTATTGTTCACGCATTAATTAAGAAAGTACAATTCTAAAGTATGATACTCAAGGAACAAATGAATACCAATTCAGTAGTCTATTAACTAAAGAGTAACAAGCAAACATAACTCATTCAATGATAAAAGTTACATGAGGCACTTCTGCTTCTGGTCATAAAGAAGTACCTTGTAGTAGACTAGCCTTCCATCTGTCAACAACTAGAAAATCAGAGAAAATACACGAAACAACTGTTTTCAGACATTGGACAACAGGGTGCAGAGGGCTATGATTCCTGAGAGAACAGAAACAAATTAAGTAAGCCTTACAGCAATCCATGCTGTGTATGTGGAAGTACTTTCCACAGTGCAGCACAAGGTGAAGACAAAACACACAGAGTACTGCAGTACTGTGGAACTGGAAAAAGAGACATAGGAGACCAAGGAAAATGAGGCAGCTTCAATTTATGGAGCATAGTACCACAGAAGAGTAATCTCCACAGAAAAAAATAATACTAGAGAACTATAAGAGAGTCTACATGAGACAATGCTGAGTACACAATCTGCACATACAGAGATGGGACTCCATTAGAATGGGCAAATGGCTAACAGGGAAGAATAAACTCAACTCCTACCGATTGCACAGGACTGAGACATTTGTGCTCTGATTAAATTGAAGAGCTCTAACCAAGCCTTTGAGAGCAATGGTTCTGGACCTATAGGTCTTGACACCTTTGGGGTCAAATGACCTTTTCACAGGAGTCATCTAAGACCACTGGAAAACATAGATATTTACATTATGATTCATAAAATTAGCAAAATTACAGCTGTGAAGTAGCAATAAAAATAATTTTATGTTTGGGGGTCACTACAACACAAGAAACTGTATTAAAGGGTCGCACCATTAGAAAGGTTGAGAACCACTGCTTTAGTGGTTATAAAAAGAACACACTTGAGGAGTGCGACTAAATTAGCCATAGAAAAAGTGTTTAGAGTCTTAAAAGCAAAGCATAAAAACAAGTCTTAAAATTAACTGATGAGAATATAATAGAAATTTACTATTTGAGGCAAAAAGATCATACAGAGTTTCAGCATTTACCAAGCCCTGAATTAAATCTGCAGTGCGCTAAAAAAAATTAAAGAGGCATGCTTTAACATATCTAACTTCAGGGCCAGGCAGTGGTGGCACATTCCTTTAATTCCAACATTTGGGAGGCAGAGACAGGCAGATGTCTAAATTCAAGGTCAGCCTCTACTACAGCGAGTTTCAGGACAGTCAGAGCTACATAGAAAGACCATGTCTCAAAACACCAAAAAGATACCAATTTTCCAATAGCAACAATGTCATACTCCCATATCCCACAGCTAGAAAAAAAATAGGTTTTCAAATGACCAGGAAATTGATCAGTAGAAATAAATGAAGACAGAGATGAGGGTGTAAGTAGTGGGCAAGAATTTTAAAGATATTATTTGTGCTTTTATGATTTAAAGAAAAATGTATATACTGTTAAGAGAAATGAAACGAGAAATATAGAATTATAGAGCAGAGAATATAATGCCCCATCTGCAACCAATTTCTAAGTATGAGTTTAACAAGCAAAACACTACAGAACTGAAAAGAGTAAAATGAAAATAAATCCACAGAAATAAGCAATCCAAGACACAAAAAGGAAAGAAAAGTATAAAACCTTATGAGAGCCTTAATGAAACAAGAAACAGTACACATCAGTTTTTGAACTTGCCATGTTAGGACAAGTCTGCAAACCAAGAGTATGGGAGACTGGGGCAAGAGGATACCAAGTTTGAAGCCAGCCTGAAATACAAGTAGAATATTGCCTCTAAAATTGAATATACTAATAAATAAATCTATAAATTGTTCTTTTATAGAGTTTTTCTAAATAAATAAATAATAAATAAATAAATAAACAAACAAACAAATAAATAAATAAATTGCATAGGAGACAATGGGCCATAATTTCCCAGATTTAAAAAAAAATCTCTGAGGCTGTAATAGGGAGAGAGGCCGTTCATTGTTTCCCGGTTGCCCCATTAGCTCAGTTGGTAGAGCATGAGACTCTTAATCTACCTCTGATAAAGATACGTATACATTATTTACATTTTGAGGTCATTATCGACATTTGCTGCACAGTTGTTTATTGTATAATATTCTAATGTGAAGTATTAGTCTTTAAGTTATATAGGTATTAAGAATATTAAGAATTATAGATCAATAGCTATCTATATTTGTCATACTTATTGTTATGCTAATCAGGTTCTTTAGATATATAGAGATTGTATTCTGAACAGATAGGTCATCTTCAACCACGGCAAGGAGCTGTAAAATATAGCACACACACATACACACACACACACACATAAAAAAACTAGTAGCCGTTTTCTAAAACCACAAGTAATAAATAACAGGACTAGAGGATAAATAGAAAAATCTACAATTATGGTCACTGACTTCATTATGCCTCATACAATAACTGATTCTTATCATTGCCATGTGATGATGGACTGAAAAATAGAAAGTCTACAAGTCAAAAAGGTTTTCACTAAGTCATATATACTAGCATCATGATCCTGGACTCTCCATACTCTATCACAAAAAAATATTTAGTATTGAACCACATAACATATTGAATTTTCTTACCACAGTCCAAGACGACTAGGAAAACACATATACACACCGGCATATGTATACATGCCTATGAATATGTGTACCTTACATGCATATCTTTTTTCTCTAAATTGGAATACACATTTGGTTCAGAATTGAGATTCCATTTCTGCCATGAAGTGTTTAGAGTCCTTACTGCAATTTTTGTACATAAAAATAAATGTACAGCTCTTTTCCATCTTCTCGGAGAGGCAGCTTTGCTTCTGCCTCTCTCCCCACTTCTCTGCTTTCCTCCCCCCGTCTTTCTCCCCTCTCCCCTTTCTCTTCTCCTCATTCTCTCTCTCTCTTTCTCTCCTCTAAGTAAAAAATGTCTCCTTTGAAAAAAATAAATAAATGTACAAAATTGTATGCCCACGGATTTTTCTTTAACCTCAATTTATAGTCCCATAGTTGAGAGTTAAAAACAGGAAATTCTTTCCTGCTCTAAAATGTCTACTTTCTGACATACTTAGCTTGCAGATAAAATAATATATGGCATGGCTAGAGACAGAGAAGACTGAAGTTTCTAGTCAAAAAAGAGACGTTACAATTAAGATGTTAAATAATTATGTTGTCTGCAGGGTGACAAGAACAAAAACTAGATTTCTGAGACATTAATTTCAAGTAATGTTTTGTTTTCTCTATCAATAATCCACTCTTTATCAATGATCTGAAGAATGTGACAAAAGAATATAAGAATGGCAAGCATCCTTATGCAGTATCAACCCAGGAACTCGGTATCAGATCAGGATTTGAGTTCGGATTCCATTCCACGGAGTTTTAAGTAAATTCCTAATCTTCATGTCCTTCATCTCATGAATAGAAATGAATATAAAACTCTGTGAGGATTAAATGTAATCAAGGTGAACATCTGGCACATATAGCAAGTATCCTTATACAAAGTTCACTTCTACTTCTCTAATAAAAATAGAAAATAAAAGATTTGACCAAAGACTGAAAACTGTATAGTAGTCATCAGAATTCGTCAAATAGGAAGATAAATTGACTTGGAATTTCTACCTAAATGTAAAAATTAAAGTTAAATGGGTATTTAAGGTTACTCAAATAAAAGTATTATTTTATAGTTATAATTGCAGAAAATAAAAATTATATAATGTCTCTTAATAAAGAAATAGTTAACTCAATTATTATAGATTCATAGAAAGTGTGGGAGTGTTTTCCCAGAGACATAGGACTATTATTCAGCTTTCTGGAGTTCTAGCAGAGTATTAATTAAAAAAAAAAAAGACACTGGAAAGAGGAGCTGGCCGACTTGGCAGTGGGGAGGGGGAGTCAAGATTCCCAAAGCACATCAATGACCTTGAATTCATGATCCTCCTGTCTTTGCCTCCTGACTGTTTATGAGTCCGAAGTCTTCTTAGCTCTCTTCCCCAAGCTCTTATTTTCTCTTTCCCTTGAATTCACCGATTTATCTTCTCTCATAATGCCTCAGTTCTCAATCTGGCAGAGTTATTCTTCTAATCATCATTACTTAAATGTTAACTAACATCTTTTTCCTTTTCACTAGCACCTGCAACAAACCTCCTGGAACTCTCATGCTCTCCACCTCTCTTTTTCTTTTCCCTAACATAAGCCCAAATAGGATCTCCATCCACATCAAATGGATTGCCGAGTGTGGGGCAGTGGAAGTGCTGGTGGTAGTGGTTTGGTTTTGATGTTTTATTTTAGGAAGATGGAAGTATCAACCCAATTCCCAACACTAAGCAATATTCTGGACTACTGAAAATTACATAACTTTATATTCTTTGTCATGGACAATGATAATATGCTAGTGATTAACAGTGAAAAATACCATCCAAACACAAATCTTAATATTGCTATGCCCAGGGTGGCAAAATTCAAATGCATGTTTAATAATGTGTGATGGTTAGCTTTGACTGGCAATTTGATTAGTTGTATTTAGGATCACCCAGGAGATCTCTGAGCATCTGTACATGTAATTTTTGGGTAACTGAGGTAGAGAGACTTATACTGAATGTGGGTAGCACAATCCTATGGTGTGGGGTCTTGAACTGAATCATTTCTTTCTGCTTCATGACTGTGGGTACTGAAGTGTTCCTACTGCTACCTCGTCCCACCATAAGTGACTTCTTAAAATGTGATCTAAAATCAACCTTTCTTCTCTAAAATTGCTCTCTGTTAGAAATTTGACAGAGGTAAGAAAGGTAATATATTGGAAAAGTTCTAGTCTTGTCAACTATTTTTTCTACAAGATGAATGCAATGTCTACATTAATGCATTGTTTTGTAAGTGAAGAATACAAACATAAAGAAAAACAGAAGCAATATAAACATCCCTCATAGTGTACATAATGGGAAGGGAAATCAAAATGGAATACAAGGGAGAGCAATCTCTTTCTATTCATCTTCAATGTTTCTAAAATTTCAAAACCAGGCTTGTAAAGGTGCTTTCCTCTAACAGAAGCCAGAATATGGTATAAACTGGAATCCAATTGCTGAAAAGAATAGAGCTTTTATTATCTTCAGTAAAATCCTATTGCTGCTGAAACTATCAATGAGTGCAGCAAAATTAGTTTGCATAACAGGTAGTGGGCCCTGTAACAGCAGCATTATAAAGAGATTCTATTTCATTATTTTATGTTTATTTATTGATGAGTGTACTTTTTTCAAGGCATCCAAACTCATTACTAATAATTTAACTAACATCTCCTTGGAGCCTATTTTAAAGTCACTTTCATTTCAAAATGTAATGAAACCAAAATAAAAAAAAACATTACCAGGCCCACACACATAAAGCTATTTTAAAATAGCTAAAACTTAAATAAATTAACATTGAAAGGAACAAAATAATTCTAAGTCTCCAAACTTACATTAAATTTCCATACTATTGAAATTATGCTTTTATAACAATGAGGTGTTAAACTAACTGCAGCATACACTTTCATACAAATCACAAGATTCAAATTAACAAGAATATTCAATCTAATCTGATATAAAAAGTATCCCCAAACCTGTATGTTTTACAAGCAGTCCCAATTTACAAGGGGACGGCATCCTTAAATTTGTTTGTAAATCAGTTGAAAATAATAAGAAACAAACAAAAATAAAAATATTATCAAGTCTATAGAGAAAGATATATTTGAGACATAAAAACATATCCTATGGTAAAACAAAGAAGTAGGAATTCCTCACCGTTTTGCAAATGGTGGTTAAAAGAAAGGAACCACAAAAAAGCCTTACTTGTTGCTATTGTTTGAGAGTCAGGTGGTGGGAGCAGTGGTCAGGGGCTGCTCCAGCTTTTATTGCCAAAGACACACAAAAAAACAACAATGATAGTGCATTCTAGCAATATGGAACCTGGCTCCCTGTCTGCAAATGAGCCATCAACTATCACTTGGAGAGAATACAGAAAGAAAACCATGGAAACTAGTAAATGCCACCAAGTAAGTCCTTATTTTCCATCTCTGTGCTTAAAAGTAAGGGATAATAGGTTTGCACTTCATTTATGACAGAGAGCTTCCCCCACTAAAAATCCATAGAAGAAAAAGGAGGCAGCCTGAATTGGTTGCACAGTCTACCATCCATTAATAACTGTCTCAGTCCCCTTTAGTAAGTAGAGTAAACCTACCTTGCTATCTTACCAATCTGCCTAGGGGTATATAAAAGTAGAGCAATTGAGAGTTAAGAGTTCACTGTTAGGCAGAGCTGACCTTAAACAAATTAATTGCCTTCTATAAATCTGAACCTCTTAAACTGAAGATAATAATGATCATCTTCTAAGGTTACGTACAATATGAGGATAGGATGAGCTCATCCATGAAAAACTCCTATTTATCACAATCCCTAAAACACAGTAGAAAGTCAGGAAGTATTACTGGAGAGTTGCTTGGCAGACAGTCTGGGATAGGGACAAACTCTTGTATAATAAAACAGCCTTCATTTCTCTCACACATCATAAAAAAACTGCCAGCTCACCAAAAACATACATGCCAAGAATATGATAAAATATCTTCCCCTCTGCATGTAATAGCACTAGGATTAAGGAGCCTTTTATCTAATTTCTAGGCTGAATCACATTTCTTTTCCCTACGAAGCTTTAAGACATCTATGGCTCATGAAAACAATTTTTTAAACCATTTTATTGGTAGCCAGTTACTTCCTTTGAAAATAAACCTCATAAATATTCATGTGAGGTTATGAGAGAACATGAAAAAATGTGTCCCAAATTATACGAAATATTTCTGGAATCTTCACTTGTTCACTTGGCATAATTACTCTGTAGCTGTACCTTTTATGCTTTTTATTATATTAAGTACTGAGGAAATCAAAGATACCTATTTTTCCATGAGCTTTCATGAGGAGAACAAAGTGCAATGGGGTCTTTCATTCCCCATAACCAGTGATCCATAAATGTATGTTCTTAACTTAAAGGAGTTATTTAAAGACAACAACTAAAAGGGAAGGGAGAGAAGCAATACTGATCGAAACTTTTAGAAACTGTAGTAGACAGAGGCTGTACTGCTGAAGAGAACAATGAATCTCCCCTGGATGGCACCTCATCAAGATCAATTTCTATTCTTTGTAATAATAGAGTAATGCCCTTCAAAACCATTGAAAATGGTGGGGCTGCTGGGGCTGCTTTTCTCCTTGTCAAATAGCTAAAAGCTACTATGCTTTTTAAAGTTCTTCCTTCTGCTGTTAGCTGTCACTTCTCACTGTCAGTAACACCTTTTATTATTTTTTCTTTTCAAAACATAAGATTAACTGGGTGAAAGCCTCAGTTGACATCCACAAATCTCTAAGACATATTAAGTGTCTTTGTTTCCCATATTTAATTCTAAAAAAGGTAGGAATCACTGCAAATGGTTGAAAACTGAGTTCCTGATAAGAAGGGGCCTATGCCGAAAACAGAACTGACATAATTGTAGTAACCAAGGCATTAATGTAATGCCCACCTGAACGAAACCTTAAAATCAGTAAACATGCTGGCACATAAAATCATACAAAGAAGTAATCAAAGGTGATTTTCTACCAATTATCATGCCATCTCTCAGGGATTCACATACACAAATCAGAAATTAAGATCTTAATATTGCAAGATGTGTGAAACTACAACAATATGCAAGACTTTCTGGAACTCTCTGCTTTATTGTTTTGTTTGTTAGCTTATGCCATATGAATATCCCAACTCACCAACCAAAACAAAGAAAATTAAAGTCTGAATAAAAGTCAGTATAATATTATATGACCCTATAAAACTATCAAGCCAAGAGTATGCCTAGCTGACTATATTTGCAGGAGGACATGGAGTATAAGCAACTATATTTTTAGCAAGCTTTAAAGCTCTAGCTAGGGCAGTGGGAAGTCAGGTATGTTCAGTGTACTCATAAAGCTTAACTAAGAAATTCAGCAATAATGCAAGTCAATGAACAGATACTTAAACCACCAAAGCATTAGAGACACCTCTAATAAATAACCGAGACCTTTATCATTCTGTCTACAGATTAAGCATATGAGTAGCTTAAAATACTTTAAAAATGGCATACACTACATTTTAATTTTCTTACCAGTGCTAGTATTCACACAAAGCCATCCTGGCCAGAAAACTTCACAGAACAGCCTAAGACTTATCCTCTATGGAAGGCTAGCTTACAATGTTAGTTATTGGTAATAGTTGGGAACCTGGATTTAGAATATATCCCTGATTTCCTAAATGATAAAGTGAGTGTTACTATGTCTGCTGATATGAAACAAAACATTTTATAATGAAGGCCTGCTTTACATTGGGGAGTCTGTATTTTTCGTAAATGCTAAACTGAATACCTATGCAAATAGCCACCCAAAACACAAACAGAACTTGGGTACTGACTTTCTAGTGGCCTTCCATGAACAAGGTCACACATGCATTGCTATATCTTCACTACAAAGGAAGAGACCTCTCTCAAGAGACAGTCAGCAGACAACCTATCCATGGATTCCTTCAGGATCACATAGTTTTTCCCCTTGCAATCAAGCAGTATCTACTAGAATACAGTAAGAAATTTTAATTATTAATGAAACTAATCCCTTACTCTTGTGAATCCTTTTTAACAAATCTCTTGGTAACACTTACACCCATGATCTATGTGGCACCATGTTGAATACATGTAAGATAAACAATGAAAAATGACTTGCACTTTGATCTGGCCCTGAAAATACATTCTTGTTGGATGTTTCGAAAGGTATGCTAACAACAAAAACACGCTGACTGTTGATGCAAAATTTAACTTATCATCTATTATATTTCTTATAATGTTAACAATGGGTTACTGGCAATATGGAAATAAATATATGGCCATTTTAAGGAATCTGTGCACATGGCAAACTATATTCTTGGAATTGTCACTTTCTGAAATATTTTTTTTTGGTTTTTCGAGACAGGGTTTCCCTGTAGTTTCTAGAGCCTGTCCTGGAACTAGCTCTTGTAGACCAGGCTAGCCTCGAACTCAGAGATCCGCCTGCCTCTGCCTCCCGAATGCTGGGATTAAAGGTGTGCACCGCCACCTTTAATATATTTTTGAAATATTTAATATTTAATATTTAAATATTTTTGAAATATTTAAAAAAAATACAAAACTATTCCATGAGGGACATCACCACTTTTCTAACATGTAATTTGACTTGCACAAGTTACATGATTCTCTTTGGATAATAACAAGGGTGTTGCCATCTTTCCAACAGACTCATTCACTGCATGTGGTGAAAGCCTTGCTAGAATTTATCAGCTATCAATGAAGGTATCAAACACAGTGCAGAATTTATTTAGAATACAAACAAAATCCAAAACTTCAATGGTCACACAGTCCTCTAAAAGATATGGTAGTAAATAAATCATTATAATTCCATATTACAAGTGTGAGAAGCCTACAGGAGGTGAACTGACAACACAGGCAGGGAGCATGTGACTGCTGATCTTGGCAAAAGACACCATAAATGTTAGAAAAACATGTGTGCCAAAGCTGACAACACCTCAAAGGTAGTCTGAAAATTACCTACACATGTTCCTACCTGCAATTTAAAACAGCTGTGTGTTTTCCTTGAATTCTAAAATTAGAAAGAACATTTTATCAAGATATGTTTACCTGATACAAAAGCCAGTATTAAATACCCCTTGATAGCAGACACTACCATTGGAATCAAGAATAGGCTTGGTGAATAAATTATATTAGGACACGTATATAGTCTCAAAACATGTCACTTTACATTTCCCCTATTAAAAATCTTCCTACATTGAAAGATATGTTTCATTTTACTTGGCATTATGCTGAAAATATGCCTAATCTTTCAACCAGTCTCCATTAAACCAACAAAAAACAACATTTATTAATAGGAAATAAATCTTGAAATTACTATTAATCACTTCATTAAAATTAAACCTTTTTACCTTAAAAATGAGAGATGTTTTCTTCTTTATACAGAAATATTACACTCTCCTATCTTTGAAGACTTCAAAAAATATATTAGTTCAAAATCCATTTCTTGGTTCCCACTGAGATTTAAATTACCTGAAACTAATAGCCTCACTGCAAGACTTCTATTCCATGGCTTGTAAGTTGAATTCACCAGCATGACATCTATGTTTTATATATGTAAATTCCACAGGTTTACTGTAAATTCATGACATTGACAACAGTGGTTTCCAAAAAGCTTGGTACTGCCAGTGAAACAAATACACGAAATGAGACAGGAATCACCCATAATTTTTCTTGCTTGCCTATTTTATTGTGGCAATCATGGAAAGAATAGAGACAGTCTAAAGTACAAAAACCAAAATAGCAGCTGAAAGCAGTATAAACTATATGAAAAAGAAATATTTGCATATAAATCAAAGGAAGCAATAAGGCTTATCTCACGCTACATAATAAAAAATTATTTTATTACAGAAGCAACTGTCTGCATTCTAGCCTCGATTATTACATTTTCCCAAATTTGGCATGGACAATATGAAAAGAAAATTAACTAGCAATAATATATACTGAATTGACCAGGTTTTTCCTTTGCCTTTTCAATTCTTCCTAATGCTATAAGAAGCCTAGTATGCAGAAAAAAACATTAAACTGTGAGTGGAGTAAAGTAATAGGATTAGTGTCATCAAAGGCAAAAGCACAGCCCAGGGAGAGGGGTTTCAGCTCAGGGCCCTCTCACAGGTATCTTCTATAAGGATTTATTTCTTATGTTAAATAACTATGCAAATAACAATGGCACTGTTCATCAGTCCTATTGGCCACTGGTTACTCTCAAAAAATCTGCTTACAATCACAGCTATTCACATAGATATAAGTAATTCCAGGCTGTAATTACCTGAGGCCCCTGTCTCCACAGCACTTTAATTACTCTCTGGTAATCAGGTAAGCACTTAAAGACGGACAGCAACTTCTTCAGAGGTTATCAAGGGGCTATTTAATTCATTGCAGCTGCCAAATTCCTGATCACTACCACACTAAATAACTTCTTTTACACTACAGAAAGGTATGAAGTTTCACTGATGGCAAGAGAATTTAGTACCTTTCTGTAAAAAGGGCCCTGTGGGTACAATGGTATCTTGGATCAATTAGTTTCTTCAACTGTGTCTTCAAAGATGTATAGGTTTCTTCAAACTTGTGAAAAGTCTTCTCTTGAATCTCCCTCTCCTTGTTCTCTTGTAGTATTCAAGGACTTTATCTTCACCACCTCTACTTGCTCCATTAATTCTAGTCCATCCTTGGGCTCTGTGATATACATTCTCTTATTTATTTATTTTTATTCTCTTTCTTCACCTTTGTCTCCCAAGAGAACCTGAAACTCTCTAAGGTTTGGCTTGTGCCTCCCATGTGAAAACTGCTATGTCATTCTGGATCCCATGGTGAACTCTGAGAGTTGCTCTAATCTAATGTTAGGTAGTGTTACCTAAGCAATAGTTCCATGAGCACTCTGCCCTCCTGGGTGGGTGAATTCAGCCTCCTTTCACCTCTCCGCCCTTTTTCCTTCTGCTATATGAGGACAATTCATTCTCCCTCTCCAGAGGATGCAGCAAGGTGGCCCCATAACATGCTGGTACTTTGATCTTGGACTTCCTATCCTCCAAAACAATGGAAAAAATAAGTTTTTGCTCTTTATAAATTACCTATCCTTCTGTATTCTATTATTGCTTCCCAAACAGTTGATGACAAAAAAAATCACAATTCTTGCTTTTTTAATCTAGTTTCTGTTCAGTTTCTTCAACATATTAGTAAATATGCCCTCTCATTTCGACTCTTTCTCCAAAACAGCATGGTGTGTGTGTGTGTGCACAGATGAGTGCGTGTGTGTATATATCCAAAGTTAAGTCATCTCCCTGCAGTGGTAACAAAAGAAGTGGCTAACATTTTAACCTCACAATAAATCTCACTATTAAAACCAACATTAAGCTGGGTGATGGTGGTGCATGCTTTTAATCCTAGCACTCAGGAGGCAAAGACAGGCAGATCTCTGTGAGTTCAAGGGCAGCGTGGTTTACAAGATCTCCAAAGCTACAGAGAAATCCTGTCTTGAAAAACAAACAAACAAACAAACAAACAAAAAACAACAATGCACAGCCTGCCAGAACGCAAATACAGAAATACTCTAGAATTGCATTCATAAGCACTGCTACTCATCAGGGCTCAGATCATCTGGCAATGATCCAGCCAATCTTACAGAAATGACAATTTGAAGTCAAGGTCCAGCAAACATTTCCAAAGGAACTGTTGATTTATTCCACAATCATTCAATATCTCACTGTTCTCTAAACTCATGAACACATCTTCTATTACATCTTCTTTCTACATAGCAAATACCCATGCACAACTCCAGAAAAGTTAGGAAAGAGTGATCAGTTGAGTTTGGTTTGGACATTATCATCTCCACTCTACTTTTTCAAATTACATGACTTTTAAAATACTAATAATCAACAAATTAAATTTCACTAACTTATGTAACTAGGGGTGCTTATAATTATACTGATGTTTTATACTGGTTTTAGGCATGGGTTAGTGGATAAAGAACATCTTCCTAAATACCAAAGGGAAAAGGACTAGATTGTATGCCAATCAACCTTGCCAGTGTTATGCATCCACAACAAGAAATCAAAGACCAAAGTGTGTGTGTGTGTGTGTGTGTGTGTGTGTGTGTGTGTTTCAACTGGTGAACAATGAACAAGTAAACTCAATGAGATTCTAATATGGATATTACTAACATTTTAATAAAAATAAATTACTTACAATGATATATATATATATATACCCTTCCCATTGCTGTATTATTTTTACCAAATGACAAAATTTTGTATCTATAATCATATAAGCTATACCATTATTTGCAAGGAAAACTGGTATAGACTATGAGAATCACTGTCAGAAAGCAGATGAACAAAGCAAAATACCTCCCTACCTAGAGTCACTAGAAAATGAGATGTTTTAGGGGAAAAAAATCTAGGAAAAAACACTCACTTTCCAACACATCTATTTAAGGTGTTAAGTTGAAACATATCTCTGTCTACTACAATATACTACTATACATGCCAGTGATCTAAAATGCTATAGTAAACATAATACATTAAAAAATTGGCTACAACATTCAGATACAGATGGATGGTTACTGAGGACAAATGACTGACCAATGTGTTACAGGTTCTATGATCACACAATAGCTTTCAAAAATTCTTAAGATACAAGTACATTTTGTTGTTGCACAGGCATAAGGCCCATAATATAGAGGGACACTCCCTATAGATGGAAAAGAAAGAACCATTTCCAGTGTCTGTACTCAGAATCAAGGCTAAGAAGACTAGGAGTCAATTTAACCAATGGATGTCATTCCTATAAGCCAATGGTTTACAACCTTCCTAATGCTGTGGCCCATTAATACAGTTCCTGTTGTTATGGTGACACGTAACCATAAAATTATTTCTTTGCTACTTCATAACTAATTTTGCTACTGTTATGGATTGTAAAGTAACGTAAATATCTGATATGTAACAGTTAATTCTCACAGATACAATGCCTGTAGCTTATTCCCTTTGCTCCTTAACCTGATGATATACACAGTCCTTTATACATGGTGATGCCTAGTGTTTCAGTCTACTTTCTCATTGTTTTGATAAAATATACAAAATAAGCAGCTTAAGGGGAAAAAGTCTATTTTGGCTCATGGAATGAGAGGGTACAATCTATTGGTAGAGAAAAGATAGGTGGCTAACATGACTGGGTCCATGGTGGTGAAAGCATGAAGCTGCTTGCTCATATCTCTGTAGTCAGGAGGCAGAGACCTCAGGGTAGAATATAGCCCAAGCTACAACCGATAAGTCCAACTCCACTCTTCTCAGCAATTCAATTTCTCTAGTTAGGCCTCACCTCCCAAATGATCAGTACCATTCAAAAGCAATGCCTCTAGCTGGAGAACAAATGTACCAATGCATCAGCATCTGAAGGACATTTTACATACAAACCATAAAAGCTCTCCACCCAACTATGAAACAATTATAGTCACTACCTCTAAAGACCACTAGAAAACTAATCATACCTTCTCCAATTTCTATCTGTTATTAATAGCTTTGATATATTGATGCTAATACAATGATACTATTATTGTTAATGTTATCACCGATAAACTGCACTCTTCAAATTCTTCTTAATTACATGTTTTAATTTGTTTTTCTTTTTGTCTCTAACAAAGAAGGAAAGGGTTCTAGTATCAGTTATAAGCCTGGACATACCTTAACTTTGGCACCAAACCAATAACCAGCAATGTATAAATACATAATTGCTAATTCTTTTTTTTTTTTTTTTTTTTTTTTTTTTTTTTCGAGACAGGGTTTCTCTGTGGCTTTGGAGCCTGTCCTGGAACTAGCTCTTGTAGACCAGGCTGGTCTCGAACTCACAGAGATCCGCCTGCCTCTGCCTCCCGAGTGCTGGGATTAAAGGCGTGCGCCACCACCGCCCGGCAGTTAATTTCTTTATATGTTATTTTTAGTAAAAACCTTAAAGGTTTTCACAGACTATCAATAAGTTGTGCAAATGAATTTAAATGAACAATCTATGAGAGAATAATTTTTTTTTAATTCAAACAGAAAGAGAGGCTAATAATGTCCTATTTTATAGAAGAATGTCATACAACAAATGCATAAAGTCAAAATCAGAAAATCATTCTGTAACAAAGCAAGCAATAACTGACTTGGAGCAAAAATTTCTTCCACAGGTGTGAAAAGTATACAAAATGTTGCTAAGAAACAGGTTATTTACATGGTCTCAAAACATCATCTTATTTATGACTTATTAATTTCAAATATAGAGGTCACTTCCTCAGCACTTATGATGAGGCAGCCAGATAGCCACATGCTTCATAATGAGATGCTCTGAAGCCAAGAATTACCTATATAACATCCTTACTAAAAATATTTATCCTGAATTTAATCATAGAGAAACAAGAAAAATCAAGGCTGAGAAACATTCTGCAAAATATCTGACTTAGTTTCTTCAAAGTGTTAACAAAAACTATTCAAATGCATCCAAACTCCTCTAGATTGAAGAAGTTGAGGGAGATTTAGACAGTAAGTTTGATATTCAATTGTACTATAAGAATATAATTATAAAGTGTATTAAGATAGCTGAGGAAATGTGAAAATTGGCCCTCGTTTAATAACAACATCACATCAGTGAAAAAATAACCTCAAATTTGATTATATCCATTGCTCACATTGGAGAAGACCCTTGCTCTTTGGTGATGCATGCTTAAGCATGAAAGGCTGAAGTATAACAAATCAGTAACAAAAACACCAAAAGACGAAAAAAGTGAAATAAGAAAAAGAATCAATGAGCAAATATAGTATAATATAATGTTTTAGCATGAGAATGAGTGAGAGCTATATGAGTATGCATTCTAACATTATAGTGACTCTGTACGCCTTAGAGTAAATAAGAAAATTTGGAAGAGAGTTCATTACATATTCATAAAACAAACAAAATGGGTAACTATAGAATTATCAATCAATTCAGTTAATCAAAGCATTATCTGCCAAAATTCCAAACTCATCTTAACTCATTTCAAAAATGGTTCATTTGTTATACACAAAAAGCTTAGAAAATATTTTGGGCGATTTTAATCAACTTCCTGAAATGTGATAACTCAAAAATAAAATTAGAACTGCGCACTTGTGTACGCACATACAATCTGATTTGACATTTTATAATTGGACTACATTAAAAACAAAAGCATGAAATTGTTTTAGCAGCTATTTCGGCCTAGTCATCTGTTTAATACAAGTAATTTTTCCAAATGAAAACCTTGCTTCATTTGGAATAGTAATTCAGCAGTGCTTTACCCACAAACAAGGAAAGGTGGAGCTTGCCAAATTTTGTTAAATTCTTTGATGAATTCCTGCTACTACTTATTGACCCCATACCACTAGTTTTGTCTCCAGATTACTTGTGCCTTGTGAATATGAATAATTATCAATTTGAGAAAATAATACGAAGCATTGTTTCACATACTGATGGCAATGTACGTATTACTTTAATTCAACAATATGCTAGAAACCATGGCTATTTTTCATCGGTTTTCTCAAACTATACTGGAAAGTACATTTTAAAATGGACCAAGCAACTCAAATATTCAATTTTTCTAAAGATAAAATCATGCCACAACCACACAAGGTGAAATTTGTTTCTGGATATTGAGTTTTCAGTAACTGTAATTAAGGGACCCCTGAGGGTGCCTGGGTTTATTACAATACTACTTTGTTATCAAATACTTAATCTACCAAAATTATCTTTATCAGTTTACATCATTATAAATAAAATATGCATTTTTGAAAGTATATCAATAAAAATTGGAGCAAAGAATTTTAATAACATAATCATGCAGCCAAGAAATGACTACATATTAAACTTACCATAATATTAACAGCATTTTATGTAAGGGGTACAGGATTGTGAGTCATTTTTAAAGCTTACTTTCAGTTGTTGTGATAAACACCAGGACTAAATGTTGGGGCAGCTGGCCCAATCCCTGTGTTCAGGGGCGTGGCTGCCCCAGGGGAGTAGGGTACCCTTAAAAAGAACCGGGGCCCCGGAAGGAGCCCCTGTTCCTGTCCCCCGCGTTACCTTCTACTTCGCTGGACCCTCGGTTCTGTAAGTTCCCCTATTTTCTCCTTTTATTAAAACTGATTTATTATAAAAGGACTACTTTGGTTATTTCCAAACCCCTCCGACCGCCGGTACACGCCGGTACACGCTGGTACAACTAAAAGCAATTTCAGGAAGAAAAGGATTATATCCTCTTACAGGATATAGTTCATGTAGTTCATCATCAAAGCAGAAAGTAAAGGCAAGAACCTGGAGACAGAAGCCCATACAAAGGTCATGGAGAAGTGCTGCTTACTGGCTTGATCCCCATGGCTTGCTCAGCCTGCTTTCTTATAGAACCCAGAACACCTGCCCAAGGATGGCACTACCCACAATGGGTAGGGTCCTTATAAGAAGGTGAACTCCCAAAAAAGATATAGTAATCCTCCTGGATATTGGAAGTAGACACGATCGCCAGGCAAAATTGGGAACTTGAGGGTTGGGCAAGACTGGGCCAAGGGAAGATGGGGAGAGAAAAGTGTGAAGGGGAGAGCGGGGGGAGCTCGGAGGAATGGGGTGCTTGGGATATAGGAAGGGTGGATATGAGAGCAGGGAAGCATATATCTTAATTTAAGGAGCTACCTGAGGGTTGTCAAGAGACTTGACCCTAGAGGGGTTCCCAGGTTTCCAGGGAGACGCTCCCAGTTAGTTCCTTGGGCAGCTGAGGAGAGGGAGCCTGAAAAGGCCAGTTCCTATAGCCATAATGATGAATTTCTTGCATAAAAAATAAAAAAAAAAAGAAATCAAGAAAATACCCTGTAGACTTGCCTAGAGGACAATTTTATGGCATATTTACTCGATTACTATTCCGTCTTCCCAGATGTGTCTAGATTGACAAAAAGGCAAACCAGCACAATTTCCTTTAGTTATTTCACTAGCTTTCAGATAATACACTAGTCTTTTTAAATCAACCCTTTAAATTAGTACACAAAGTAGCGGGATTCATTACCACACTTTTGTGCATATATGCCAGTATACTGTATATTTCATTCCCTCGGATCACTTTCCCTCTCTTCCTGGCCCCTTGCTCATCAGAATTGCATTGCTCTTACAAAGAGAGATAAATTTTGAAGTTTTCTTTTAAATCATGTGTTTAAAAGAATTTGGGTCTTTTATACTTACAATACTTTTTAAAAGAAGGCAAATTCTTAACTACTACCAAAAATCTGAAATTACTGTCAGAAACTTTGCTTTTGTTCAGTTTCCATAACTTCAGTTTTAGAAAGTTATTAAACCCCTAATTTATAGAGTATATATAAGCAAAGAGGTCAGACTAAGTGAACAAATGATGACATGACTGCACAGTTTAAAGATGAATCTTTTCATATTTAAATGCAAGATTGGGGTGACACCCATAGTTGCTTATGCCTTTTCATAAAGAAGCGACAGTAAACATTATCTTTAGCCAAAGAGCAATGTCAAAAATGTGAGATTTTACAAAGGATAAAAACATAATTGGCTCCTAAAGAAGACACTAAGTAATGAAACAAATGCATAATTGCATTATCAGCCAGCACTTGTGGTTCAACACATTTCTCTTGAAATGTGTATTAGGAACTACCATAAGAATTAGCTCTTTAACTGGTTATTACTGTAATGGCTTATTATGTAAATGTTTGACAGTTTACAAGTGTTTCATAACTCCATCAGTATAGCAAAATACATATAGAGACTGGAGAGATGGCTCAGAGGTTAAGAGCACTGGCTACTCTTCTAGAGGTCCTGAGTTCAATTCCCAGCCACCACATAGTGGCTCGCACCCATCTGGCAAAATACATATAGAGATGTAGGATAAAGAAAAGTTAGTCTTTTACCTTAAGTCACTCAGGGATAAAAAGTAAATCCCTGGCAACAGGCATTTGAATTCCAAGAGCTATAATTTGTTCAATTAAACATCAACTTTGCTTAAATAGTAATATTTAAATAAAATGCTTATAAACTCTCAGAAGACAAAAAGCATGTCTTAGCATGCATTACGCATAATTTAAATACTTTAGGCTATAACAGAAAAAAAGAATTAGGCATCCCTTTGTTCAACTGTTATGATTTCTGCATTAAGCATTCATTTTGTATGGTAGGTTTCCTGGAAGTATGATTCACTGTATATGATATGCTGTGAGCAAACACAATGGGAGAAAAATTCTAAGGGAACAATCAGGATACTTCTAGCTGATGTGATAAAGAGCTATTTTGAGAGAATGTTGGATAATGGGAAAAGAATGAAGCAGAGGGTGGACCCTTCTCAATATTCTTCACCCACATATAAACTGAGAAAGAAGAACACTTTCATAGACACGTCTACACTCTGAGTAAAATAAGAGAAAGAACATGGAGACAGAGTGGGTTATAAATGAATACTTAACAATTCTGAGGCCCCAATCTGTAGACAGATCTAACAGGAGAACTTGAATTAGAAGAAGCTGAACAGCCACTTGAGCCTTCAAGTGCCCTAAGAGAGTTCATGGGTTATAATGAGCAACTTTCCTCAGTGTAGCAGAAAAGTTATCAAGGAAAAATATACTTAATTTTTTTTATTTATATTCTAAGTGTAAAAAAAGACTTTTATGATGCTGAACTTAATTTCCAAAGAATGAGGACTGTTTTTAAGAAGCTTTATAAAATAACTGTCAGTCTTCTGATTTCAGTTCATAAGCAGTTCAACTTCAGTGGAGGTATAAGAATTCAGTCATTGAACAGAGGGATACTAATTATTTTATTGCTGTTTGAGCCCAGTGTATTTGAAAATGTCTAAGGTATATTAAAAACATGGCCCTTGCCTTCTCAGCACATATAAGCATTTTAATTAAATATTAATTAAACAAAGCTAATGTTTAATTGAAATTAATTATAAAAGGCAAGAGTGCATAAGATAGGTAAACATGGATAATATAAAACTCAAAAGGACTATGTTTTATCTCTTTTAGCATAGAAAACAATGGCTTCAAAAACTATGGGCCAATGATAGAAATGGAATTGTCTCAGTGTGTATTTTTGGTCCCTAATGCACCAGGAATTTTGCACTTTTTTTCTCCCACTGAAGTTCCATAGTATCATCGGTTTACATGTATCAGTGTTGCCAATTTACAAATGACTACTCCAAAAACACAAAGATCATTCTTTCTCAATCATTTGGGCCCCCCGAAATAGCAGGTGTAAAGAGGCATTTCCTTCCCTAGGATGCAGCAGCTCCTCCATGATAAGAATAGATTTGAAATGGTGCCAATAGGTTTAAGTAATGAATAATCTTTCAAAATACATGTAGATATCTTTGTCTTGATATTTTGGGTTTTGTTGTTTTGTTTTCATAAACAAGCTAGGCAAATGCTTTACCACTGAGCCAGGTTCCCAGACCCTGTATACCCTTACCCAAAACAAGGCTAATACACAAGCCAGCTTGCATACGGTTAAAGCATTAGAAAAGGAGAAAGTAGCTGGTCATTGAAGTAATAAATGTGAAATTAGTAAAGACTAAAATGAGTACTTTAATAGTATTTGTGCAGGTGTTTAAAAGATCACTTATTATATGCCACCATTCAATAGTCTCGGGTCTTCTTTTCATCTTAAAAACAAATGAGTTTTTCTACTTTATAGTCAAAAATAATGGCATTGATTATTTTTATTCTGATTGAATTTAGATTTTTAATAAGATTTTTACCACCATTAAAACTAAATCTTTTACAGTAGCAACTATTCTACAATGTCTAAATCTGTTAGAAAAATACAATCAACTTGGAGTATAAGAAAGCAATGTTTTATCATCATGAACAACTTTAAACTCCAATAATCAGTGTTTGTCTCCCCCTTCTGGACTGCCTAATTATAGAAAGGGAAAAAGAGAGAAAAGAAATATTTAATTGTTCTTCACAGGATAGATTCAAATAATTGGTATGACACAAGTATAATGTCAACATAAAGTAATCATTAAGGTGTGACCCTGTTAATAATCTAGCAAAAATTCACCTTAATAATAGAATAGCAGCTCAACAGTACACAAAAACATACTGCCATGCTTAGTGGTATTTGATGGATACTACTAGTAATAGGTGGTTTACATCCAGGTGCATAGCAAGAACATTTGAACTTACTTAGAAACTGGCCATAAAGCAATCACTCAGTCTCTTGCTCTTTTGACAGGGTCTCACACTGAACTTCAGGTTTGGCCTTGAATTCCTATGGCTACTTCTGCATTACTTTCTTTATCATCCTGATCCTAGAAACCCACTAGGCTCTCTTTTGGAACAAAACCCCGTAAATCACTCAATTAGTGAAAACAATTCTCACATCCTGATTATGGGTAAAAGTGACACTTGTATTGAGCCTTCACTATGATGAGCTTGTCCTTTGGACTGAGATTATTTAGAAAGATTACAAAAGGTAAAAAGTAAGAGCTTTTAAACATTTAAGATTGCCTATCTGAAAGACAATACTCCAGACTACAAAATATATGTTGCTGTTCTCTATGCTAATCCACCAAGTCACTGAGACATACACACAGTACTCCTGACTTAGTAAAGATAGTTGGGCTACAGTTTATGAGCCAGTGAATGGAATTCAAATGATAACTGATCTTTCCTTATCAGAAAGGTACAGAAAGTACATTTTAAATAGTAAAAGCCAGAATCTGCAACAGTGAGCCCCATTTTAAAAATTACTCTGTTAATGCTTAAAAACTAAAAAAATGTCCTTGCATGGTCACACTTTACTTCTGCTTTTGTGATCTTAGCTATTTCTCCTTGATTTACGTATCTAACTGAACTCATCATCTTGAACTCCAAACTTGGTCTTGCTCTTGACTTCTGTATGAATGTTCGTGTCATTTTAATCAGTAACGCTTGCAATTTCAGTCATTATTGAGGCACACATCTCTTCTGCCCTTTATATTCATTTGCTGAGGCTGATATAGTTCATATCCAGCCTTCTTTACTCTCTCTGCTATACCCTCCATTTAGTTCCTACTAAAAACATTCCAACTCAGTCACGATACCACTGCAGAAAGCACTTGCTTGAGCTCTCTGTCCTCGGTCTCTAACCTCTGCAAATTCTACTACTGTGAGTCCTCTCCAGCAGAAGCCTCTAATTCTGTCATTCTAAATTTCAAAACACACCCAGGACCCAGTGACTATTCATACAGCTCTCCTAAAATGACCTCAGCTTTCCTTTCCAAGTTTGGGGACCACTAGCTATGTCTAAATGTATTTTCATCCATTTGGACTAGCTCTTTGCATTGTTAATAAATACCCCTTCCGGTTCCTTGCGCATCCCGTGCTACCTACCCATAGTGCCCTCCTTTCATTCCTCAAACACTCCGTGAACATTTCTGCCTCAAGGCTTTTGCACTTGGCATTGTGTCAGACTGCAAAGCTCTTCTGTAGATATCTGCATGACTCTCTCCATTTCCCCTGAATTCTCAGTTGATTACATAGCTTGACTATTTAAAACAGGACATCCCTGATCACTGTAGTTTCTCATCTTGCTCTCTTTTTTTTTTTACATTTTTTTCTCCTTAACACTTGCGAAGACCTGTCATAATATTTGATATGTGTCTTACTGTATGTTTCCCCAACTAAAATGTTAGCTCCATGAGTACAACCTGTATAGTTTATCATGCTAACAGTACAAGGAGTCCTAGAAATTAGGACCTGTGTATTTAAATTGTGGTTCTTAGCTCTAGCTTTTTACAGGTCCTGCCAAGGAAGAGTGGGAATGGTCCATTCACAAGAAATGCTGACCAGCCATTTCCCTAAATGAAGCCTGAAGGCCAAGGTCTATACACACATTTCCAGGCTTTTGTTTCATCTTTTCTCTAAATAATAACACTGCTATGGGAAAGGTGGACACAGAATGAGACTTGCTCTCTCCCACCAATTTTAGCATAAGCGGGAAAAAGAAATTCATTCTTCTTGTTTCATGTATTTTATGTCCTTTTTTCTGAATATGGGTGTGTATTAGAATGCAAAGTCAGGTATTATGGTCAGGGGCTCCTATAATAATTCCAAGAATATTGCCTGGGATATAACAGATACCTATGACTCTGTGTTGAAAAAATAAAGGATTTGGGTGTGGCAGGATATGCTTGTAACGGCAGTATGTAAAGGTTATTGAAGGAAGATGAATACGAGACCAGCCTTGGATACATGAGACCCTGTCACCACACTGTTAAGAGAGAATGAATGCATGTTAAATTGTTGATTTATTTTTTCTGATATAGGGTCTTATTATGTAGCTCAGGCTGGCCTGGAGCCTGATATATAGACCAGGCCAGCCTTGCACTCAGAGATTGACCTGCTTCTGTCTCATATGTTCTGAAACTGAACGCCTTCACCAGCATGTCTAGCCATAAGTCAGCTATTTAAATTCCTAAAGTCCCATTTTGCCCTAGGCACTGAACTACTTATATTAAATTGCCTTATATTTAACCCTATGAGGTCTAATCATTATATTTATATTTTTAAAGTATCATTGTATAATCAGGTCAATTGTTCCCTTTTTTTGCTCTATGTAAGAATGCTTACTTTTATGTTATGGATAAACTATTCCTGGCTTGCAATGAAATAAAGTCAATCATTTTAACTGTTTTCTAAATCTGCTTTGTAAGATATTTTACTATGCAATAAACACTATTTTGGTTCACAAAGTTTGACCATATTTATTTAGAACTAGGAGTCCCCAAAGTCATTATTCAGTCCCACCTCTATCTTACTCCAAATTCTCGAAAACTTTCATCTTTTCACCTCATAGAAAGAATTTATGGAAAATCGTCAACTATTTTAGTGACCCTTTAAAATAAACATGTCAGTAGTAACTTGTGACCTCATAGGATGTTTCTATTGTTTTTGTTGATGTTGCTTCTATTTTACTTTTTTCTCAAAGCCCAGCAATAACCCACAGCAAGTAACACCTGGCTTCCAATAAAGAGATGAAGTCTTCTTCTAACATTCAGCAAAATCCTTTCAACCTTTTTCATTTTTTGGAGGGGGGAATTTCCCCCACCTGGGTTTCACTGTATTAACAGTCCTAGCTGTCCTAGAACTCAATCTGGATATACCAGGGTGGCCTCAAACTCACAGTTATCCACCTGACTCTGCCTCCCAAGTACTGGCATTAAAGGCGTACACCATAACTGTCCAGCCTTCTCACTATTCTTGATCTAGAAATAATTGTATTTCTACTTTTAAACCTACAAACAGAATATATTTTGTATGCTTAGAAAAAAAAAGATGCTTCATGGTCTTCATTTCAGTTTACAATGTAATTGCTGTGCTTTATATTTTTCCAATAATGTTTACATAACTATTATATTTAATAAAAGGATAAACTGGACATATGATTGACATGTTTATTTCTATCTTGAATGTATTGAATACAAATAGCCCACTGAAACCTATCCTGAACTTAGCATTTTCATTTCACAATGGGAAGTCAGAGGCTCATATATGTCTATAAATTACTCAAGATCATACAGGCCCTATGCAACATAGTCTGAAACTATGAATATATGACTTCCACAAAATATAGACTCTGTCCTACGATCACAGAAATACAAACCCAAACGATGATAGAGGCTAGAGGCTACTCTTCAAGTATGCTAATTACTATAAAGTAAAATCAGGATGTCATTTTTAAAAATCCCTTAGTGAATATATAAAGTACTAGGAATCACCAAATAGAAAGGAACAATATGTGTAAAAGAAAGAGCTACAGGAATTCCAGTAAAGTATCAAGTGGAAATGGGATGTGGTTTGGGGAATAAGAATAAAGAAAGGCTTCATACAAAAGCTGTGTAGTGAGTACAGGCATAATAGTCACAAAGCTAGAATCAGTATGACCTGGAGATGAAGTTGTAGCTATGTCCCAATATCAGGCAACTTTCAGGTTTGCTTTTTAAAGCTAAATGAAAAGCAACAGCAATGGTAAAAAAAAAAAAAAAATCAGCAGCAAGGCCTACTATTTCAGCTTGCAATCAGTGTTAGAGAACGAAAGGAAAAAGGCCATGCAGACCTACTTCATTGTATATCCCATCTTTCCAATTTCATTCTGGCTCTTCCACCACTCATGTTTAAACTAATGTTAAAATCTCTAAGTAACCACAATACTTAATTTGGTGATCTGAGAAATCTACTGTCTATAGCATCTATACGAAATTTCTACCTGCCTATTTACCAGCAAAAATACTCCTCCCACCTTTTGACCATTAGTGAGCCCATGACACATAAACCCTTTGAAGCTGTCTTTTAACTGGAGTTATTTTATATATTGTTTCATCTCTCTCTTTAGCTGCAAAATAAAAAATAAAGTAAAATTAGGACAATAAAATTACCATAATGCATCCCTCCTACCTCTCCTTTACATTAAACCTTCCTCATTTCCGGTAGAAGGGATTCCTACAGTTTACTCTCTTTGCAGCAGAAGTTGACAGCTCAAATGTGAGAAGCAGATGCGAGATCAGAAAATGGCCATGAAAAAAAGACATACTCTGAATCTAATCATAGCACGTATCTCAAAACATCACCTTTCAGAACACTCTAGGACTCATGCACAGTCTCTGCCTTTGCCATGACAAAACAGCTTCTTTGGGACCCCTCTCTGTTCTATATACCTGACTGTTGTCATCTATCTTCTTTCCCTTTAGAGCCAGTTTCTTGAAAGCAAAAGCTGCGTTGATTGGCAAAAGAAACAAGCAAGTGTTTTTTTCTAAAATGTTAAAAACATGATGCTAGTGAACAGAAGGACTTACATGGGACAGCTTCTTCCTGCAACATGGAAGTTTCAATGGATACTTAGATACTTGCTGGGCCACCAAAGAAGAGTATTCTAGTTAAAAGCTAGTATGTGCTTGATTCCAGAAAAAAAAATGTCATTAGGAACTGTCAAGGGTTCCTGTCAGGATAAAGACAGGAACAGAGCTAAAGATGACTTTTTAAAATGGAGGCATAAGATCAGAAAGACTGCTCAGTGGCCTGACAACCTGAGTTAAATCCCCATGGTGAAAGGAGAAAACTGATTTGTGGGAGTTGTCCTTTGGCCTTTAGACATGTGCCATGGCACATGTACACATATACACACAGATAAATGCAGCATCTCCCATGGAGAGAGAGGAAAGAAGGGAATAAATAAGGAACTTTTAAAGGCAAAGTAAATATTAAACACATTAACTAGGCTATATGCATCATTATTCTGTGATTTTTAAAGATGCTTCATACTCTATTCTCCAAAGAAATGATATACACTCAATGAGACAAAGTAATTACAAACAACTCTGAAATATGATACGGGTAATATCTGGATTGTTAAGAGGTATATTGTAACTGCAATACTGTACGTACAAAACCCGTAAATGGTAGCACCAAAAGACTTAAAACATAATCTGATAATTTTAACATATCTAATTAATATGTGAAGTCCAGGGAAACATTACTCATAAAAAGTTAGAGCCAATATATACCATCCAACAGAAAAAGCTCTTCAGGTCTCCTAACTGGTTTGGGGTGTGTGTGTGTGTGTGTGTGTGTGTGTACACATGAATGATAGATACAAAATTCAAAGTAAGACATCATAAGAATTTGTCTAAACAGAAGACCATACTTGAGAAATACCCCTACATGCTCTAATGATAAACAACATACAGCACACAATTTCAATTTCACCCAAGTTATCTAAAATGGCAGACATGTAATTTTCCAAGTGAAAAAAGAAAACCTCCAAGAAAACCCAGGCATATTCTGTTTTTAAAACATATCCCAAAGCTTTAAGTAAGTACTTAACTTAGCTAAATTTTAATTAATTGATTGCAATATTTAGCTTAACACTTTGGGAAAATCAAACATTAATTATTGCATGCAATAATCACAAATCTCCAAAACAAAGATTTAGTACTAAGAGTAAAATACATCTTTAGTACTTACCATAACTTTACTTCCAACTATCTGCATGCAGTAGTCAACCGAGAATGGTTATGGTGTGAAAAACAACAAACAGCAATAATATTAGTAATTAGAAGCTTTGACAGAAGTTAAGTGTTTAGTAAAATAGTCAATGGCCTACTCTAGTAACACATTTAATGCTTTAGATCTTTAGGTGAAAAAAAATACCAACATTAATGTGTGCCATTTCAAAACATATAGTCTACTCATAGGTATAAATGATAATAATGATTTGGAATTTTTAAAAATCTATACTCTAATGGGTTTTCCATGCATTAAAAATCCAAATATAAAATGTAATTGTAATTTACACTCAGATATTTACCCCATTCACAGCCCCTCAAAGAAATTATCAGTGGAAAATTTATTCTAAATATGGCTCTTGTTTTCTTTTCTAGCTATGGAAAATATAGTATTATGGTCAGAATAAGTTATTTTAAAGTACAAATGTTGATTTAAAGACATGCATCAAGTTCAGAAATCAACTTTATTTGAAAGCTGAATATTTTATGTTGTTATAAATTTAAAATGTATAATACCATTTTAACTTATACTTTTAAATTATAAGACAAATTTGTTATTGTTGTTCTTTTCTAGGTCATCCTATTGCTCCAAGTATGAAAGCAGAGTTTTCTATATGATGTGAGAACAAACAATGTAATTTGTCCATAAAAATGCAAGGAAACAGTCAGAAATTTGAAGAGATGAGACAATTTCTAGGATTGTGTTTAAGAAAACAAGAGGAAACTACAACACAAACATAATATTATGCCAAAATCCAAATGTAAGCCAAATCACGATTATCAGATTCCCATACTTGAATACCAAGCAGTGTACCAATAGAGCAAATTTACTATTCAAAACCATTGATGTGAGAACATTTATTATCAATATGTGTTATATTTTTCAGGTAGTGCTTTTAAAACAAACACCAAATTTAACTGAAATTTAAATAAGTATCCTCATCTAAGATATTGCAAGATACAAAAAGATAATGGTGCTTCCAAGTAAATTAATTCAGAGAAATCCACAAGTCTCTAAACAGCAAAGCAAGTTCCTTAAAAATTCATTCAGTGATTATTCAGATGAATAAAAGCTTCTTTGGTGCCACTAACAGTCATCTGAAATGGAAGATTTGCTGTTGACATAAGTTATTTCCTCCCGCCAAAAAAGACAGAAGTTATATTTGTCCCTTGTTTCTTTAGCACAGACACAGAGACAAAAAAAAAAGAAAGAAAGAGAGTCTGTGTTAACAATTAAGACAATTAAGACAGGTTCCTAGTCAGTGAAACAACTAAAATGCAGCCCACTGAAGGCCTGTTTGAATGATTCATTTGGATTGCAAAATGATTTAATTTAGCTAAAGCACATACAGAAAGATATTTGATTGATTAGTCAAGAGAAGCAAGGAGAAAATAGTTTGGTCATATCTGGGTTCAACTGTTTCATGTTACCCAGCCCACGGAAGAAAAGGACCCGAGGAAAAGTATCTGATGATGGTGACAACACAGTCACAACAAATACAGATGTATTTGCATGTGTACTTCAACTTTCAACTAATTGTTTTATTGGTTGAGTCTACAAACCTACAGATAAAATTGATGTAATGATTTTGGATTATGTACTATTGAAGAGTTTTTTGGAACAATTATCCCTCTCAATGCCTCACATCTTGTCAAATGTGTAACCTAACATGTTCTAGAATCTGAATTTCAAAAGTATTAATTAAAATTAGAAGTAAACTACTTCCTTCATATTATCACAAGGACAATGGCATGCAGTTCACTAACATTAGGACTCTAGCAAATAATGTTTCTTCATGAATATGTCTACATATGTTGTTAGTTGTATTCAAGATCTTCTCTAAATCCCCAGCACGATGTGCCTCTTTCTGGGTTATAAATCAGTAGGGCAGATTTAACAATACCAACAGCTTGTTTGGCAGTTCTGCACTGGCACTTTAAAACCATACAATCTTCTTTGTTATTTGTAACTATATAATCCATACAGGCCAACTCCCTTAGGTCAGGCCTAGAACCGCACCTCCTACAATAACAAGCATTTGGCTCCCAGAGCAATAAAAGCACACTAGGTTCTCCACATACTATTTAAAGTTCACTCATCACTGAGTTACTCAATCTACTATTACTTTAGTACACAAAAGTGTCTACTATAAGACTTTACATTAAGTGTGTGGGGATGACCAAACAATAGTTTTATAACATCAACTTGTGGTTTCCTTAAAATACTCTTATTGTAACAAAATTAATGATGTAATACCAGACTTGTTTGTTTTAGAAACAGGTTCTGACACATGTCTGTGTGTTGCTTCATCATCTTTTAGTGCCCTTTCCCAGGAACACGATGGCTATTCCTCACTGAGCTCATTTTTTCATTGTTAAAATTCCGTATAAAAGAACAATGCAGTTATTTAAAGGGGAAAACAAAATTTACATTAAAATTTAACTGTAGTCCTCCCATATCTTACATGTAACTATGGAATATTTTTTTCACTTTAACACTGGCTCTGCATTCAGATAAGATCTTTGAATACCTACAAAGCCTTTATAACATGATAGGTATCATCATATCTGCGTTAAATGAAGAAATATCTTTAATGAGTATATGAATATAATTAAAAAGAGTAAAAATGTACAAGGCAGGCAAAGCATATTTAACACCTAATGAAAGCTAGATAACAGGGCAGGAACTTAAGCTCCACACAGACCAACAGTCACACATTCAGTGATAATTGGTGCAAAATTAACTGTCACAATCATGAACAGGTACAAGCATTATTTCGTACTGAATGCTGTTACTTACTGAATGGAATCCCTCTTATCTTTAAAGGGAAATTACATAAACAATTTTCATAGTTTTAATGACAGAAAACGGTACTAATTAATGTCTCTCCAAGGTGAGAAAACTTCAAAACACTCTTTGTCAACAAGCACTCTTCCATCAAAATATTTGGCCCACAAAAAATAATAGCAAAAAACCTATAATCTTGGAATTCTTTTGAAAGAAAGAAGAGTAACAAGTATGCTGAAGGAGACAAATAAGGGCCATCCAATCAGTAGTACTAATTTCATGGCTACTTAAAATGGAAAATTTCATGTCTTATAAGAAATACTCCATTTCTGTCATTTGAATTAAGCAGTTAAAATAAGGTGTGATCTAGCTTCTTCCCTTCCTCCACCTTTCTGAATTTCCTTCTCCCCATCTCTCTCCAGTGTTAGATGGAATCCAGAGCCTTAATAGGTTAGATAGTTGCACTTCATGCTAAGCTAGAGCCTCAGCCAATGTTTTTTGATTTCAATATGAAAATAAGTATAATAATTCAAAGTGTACATTCCTTTGGTGGGTTGAAAAGAAGACCATACAAACATAAATTAAGCTATGCT